>NC_092865.1:9422210-9576259 GCF_032062135.1 Pyxicephalus adspersus
TATATATATATATAAAAATATATATACATATATATATATATATATATATATATATAGAGACAATGTCAGGTGGCCTCTGTTTAGCTATACATACATATATATGATAGATACATTATTTACTCTTTATTTGGTTAACAGCACATAATAGAAGATTCAATCTCCTAGATTGTAAACTCTTCGGGGCAGGTCTTCTTCTCCTCCTGTGTCACTGTCTGTATCGGTCTGTCATTTGCAACCCCTATTTAATGTACAGCGCTGCATAATATGTTGGCGCTTTATAAATCCTATTTATTACTAATAATGTTTTGTTCTGTCCAGAATGTAACCAAGATCACAGATTGGGAGATCAGTTTGGGAAGCTTCTGGCAGGGCATACCGGTTAACTAGGTGCTCACATCCCAGGGCCTGAAGATGATTACCCTGGTACAGTATACCTACTGCATAAATTTACCAAAATGTTTTTTTTTTTTTATTAAGATTACCATATTATTATTATTACGAATACAAGTTTTGCAAGAAGTGTTAAAGTGGAGCTTAAGTCCTACTTTTAAATGGGTGATTACGGCTGGTGGTTACTACAGAAAGGATAGGCAATGTCCCTGAAATAACTTTTCCTTTTTGCCTGATCATCTTCCAGCTGTTTTTTAGAAAGTTTTTTAGAGCTGCACAATCCCCATATCTCTTGCACATTCTGGGAATATATTTTTTTTTCTTATGTCAATAATTCAAGTTGGCAGAACATGGTCCTCAGGAAGCAAAGGAGAAAGATCGCATCACCCTGCCCTGGATTAGGTAATTGCGGGTTTAGTTCTGCTTTAACTAAAGAAATTGGTCTTGGTGGAACCAAATCTTACAGAAATTTGCCCATCTTACACAGATTTCTGTCCTAGCACAAGAATGCTGCTGACTTAACAACCAATATTGTCCCCACACATTGGGCCTGGTTTAATAAAGATAAGGCTGGAAAAGACACACTTATCAGTGCACCTGGGTGATCCAGCAAAACCTGAAATGGATCTGGTCCAGGATTATATTTATTAAACAGGATTTATATAGTTCCAACATATTACACAGCGCTGTACATTAAATGGGGGTTGCAAATGACAGTGACATAGGAGGAGGAGGAGGAAAGGACCGTGCCCAGAAGAGCTTATAATCTAGGTGGGGAAAGTATCCCACAAGAGGGGGGAGATATGGAGTGGTGGGTAAGTAGTGAGAGTTTAAGACAGAAGATAGGTAAGTTTGTAAAGATGGGTTTTGAGTGCTTTTTTTAGGTAGGCAGAAAGTAGGAGCAAGCCGAATAGGATAAAGACCATTCCAGAGAGTTAGAGCAGCTCTAGAAAAGTCTTGGAGCCGTGCGTGTGACAATGTTATGAGTGAGGATTGAAAACATTTGCTAACAAGAAGCAAATAACTTAAGAAATCATTCCAGGTTTGCTAGACAACCCAGGTTTACGGATGAAAGTGTATCTTCTAGAGCCAATGTGTGTAGGAAAAGGGGTCTTAGAAGATGTTTGTGTAGTGTGCCAACATCAATAGGAGCTTAGCCAATGGCAGTTGCCCATGCAGGAATTTTACATGTCAGGTGATAAGGTCATATGGAGTAATAGGAGTGTTTTCTCTACAGAAACAAAGCTAGAGGGTAAATAAAAATATTTGCAATAGGTGGGGAATATGGAAAGTTATGCTTACTAGGAACTTATGACAGGCACCAATTGTTGCCACAAGGAACACACAAAGTTGCTATTTACATAACCAAGACTGCTGCATTTGCCTCCACCCTTTTCTTAGAATATAGCTTGTAATAGGGAGTGCTTGCCAAGAAAAAAAAAAGATAAATTTTAATGCTTCCGGCATAACAGCTTTTTTTTTTTTATTTACAATGGCACAAATTATAAATGGTAAACTCTAATGATTGTTTGCTGAAAGCCTTTTCTGGCTAACAGGAGATGCCGACATTACCTAGTTCCCAAAAAGAGTGAGAAGTCCTCGGCATCATTTCATACTGTGATATGGATCCCCAGACCAAATCCATGGGAGTGAGCAATGGAACCTCATAGAGCAGTGTCTCAACCATTACATGGTGGAACGATTGGAAATACCTTTCAGGTCTTCAGAGAACCCCCTTTTATAAATACTTTACCCCCACAGTACATTAGTGTGGAGGCCATTGGGAACAATCACTCTTATGTGGCTGGATGATATTTTCTATAGGGTGTGGGTAGAGTTCTTTATCCAGGTGCCTAAATGTTCTGGTCAAACACCTGGAGGCTGCTAATATACCAAATAGAAATCTAAGCCTTTAGCAAAAACTAAAAAAGTTTGGGCTACACATTCTCTAGTTGGAGGCCTGGTGTCTATACATACATCCAGAATATTAGCAGAAGCAATAAAGACTCCATTCTGCCTACCCAGACACTCTTGTGGCTCTATAGACCCCAAAGGCCTTCTTTGCCATTTTTGTTTGTAAATTTTAACATAATGATTATGTTATCCACAAAGAAGTACTTTGTACTTTATATTATCAACATCAGAAATCAAATGAAAGAAACACTTGGTGCACGAGTCAGTGTGATCTTTTATTTACACTTTTCTACAGAAAAAAAAAATTCAACCTAAAATGAACTACAGGTTGACTAAATTTGACAAAAGTAGAACTGAAGAATTCGTTTTGTGTAACCTCCAAAACACAAAAAAACAAACAAAAAAAAAAAAAGACTAATGAGGGATATACAAAAGATGAATAAACTAGTTATTACCTTTAATAACGTCTGATAAGAGGCTTTGCACATAGTTCAAGAGTAACTTTTAGAAAGAGAGGCACAAATACGATTACTCTGAGTGACAGTCTACATTCAAGAGAAGATAGGACACAGAAGTTGATACAGCTGTCAGTAAGTGATAACGACAAGTTGGACTGACCCGCTCAGATCGAGGGTTGATTTGTGGCCTGTTTACAAAAACTGAAGGAAAGATAAGAGCCTTCTTACATGAACGGGCTTAATTATAGCACAACTCCAGCCAAACAGCTAAGTTACACATTATCAGTTTTACCTGCTAAACTATTTGCAAAGCAGTCTACCTAATTTAATGATCTATCCACTACTGCTGTATAGATGCATAAGGATTGTGACAACACTGATCACATCAAGCAATCCTGCAGACTGTCAACGCCTTGATTTCTGCTCGCTCTTTCAAATATTGGTGAACATCACTAAAAAACTTAGCAATTAACGAGACTGCTCTTGCTTAAGGTGACTGTTGGAAGAACACCTGCAGAGAAGAACTATTCTATTCACTTGTCCCAGTGCCTGGGTATGAAGAGGCAGTTGCTCTGTAATAGTGAAGGTTGTGGGGCCTACCCCTGATAGGTTTTACTTGCCCTATTCACTCACTTCTCCTTGACTTTTGATCGTCTGCAGCCACTTCCACAAACCACAGGGAATGACGTCATCCCCTACAATGCACAGCCAATTGTGAGGGAACCCATTCACACACCAGAGTATTGAAGAAGAACACGCCTTCCTTCGGGGGAGTGAGATAAGGCAAATAAAATACTTTATGTTTCCCCTAGACATAAACATGTGTTTAACCCATGAAGTGCAAGTGTAGCACACCATGTACTAGTACATGGTGTGCTAATCATGCACTCCATGGGTAAAACCCAGTTTACTGCCACATGCTATGGTTTATTTGCCATTCTATACTTCTCACCATAGTAGTATAATAGTCTGCAGGTAAAACCACTGCATGCAGCAGGGAACGCTGGCATCTGAAATGTATTGAATGTGAATTCTTTATGTGGCCATATCTCTTACACAGAGCAAAGATGGGAGTATTGGTGGCAGGACAGAAATGTATAAAAGGTCTTTGACATGTGGTTTGTTTTTTTCATCACTTGTTCTATACCTCCCATTTCAAGCCCAGATTTTTGTTTAGTTACCAAACTCAACACTGGGACATTTTCCATATAACTAAACCCATTGACAAAGGGATATTTAATTGAAAGGTTGGTGTTTTTGGCTGGAGCAGTTTTAGATTTGATTTGCAACACACTATAATCTCAATGGTTCCCAAACTTTGCATGGTTTTATAGTCTGACCTGCACTGAAAACTCAAGAGCTGGAATTATAGGGAGTGTTGCCAACCAATTAGGTCTCAGCTGACATTTTTACAGCACATTGGAAACTACAGGCCAAAAGCCAACTTATTGACACCAAATAGTTATATTTCCTTTCCTCTATTATTTTTTTTAAGACAGTTTGTCTGTGAAAAGAGAAATGATTGCATCAGAGACTGCAGAAATGACTGAACACTAAAACTGGCAAGCTTAGGTTTTATGCTGTGATATGCTGACACTGTTCCATACAAAAAACTAATACTTACCTTGAAATTCCACCAAAATACATTATTCCATTTTTTTAATCTTTTTGTTTTCGTCTTGAGGATCAAACCAGGCCTGGTTTTACTCCCAGTGAAATAGCAGTTTTGCATTTTAAGCCATAAGGGATCACAAAAACGAAAAAAAAAGGAAAACCAAAATTCACATTTCATTGCAAGCCATAGGGGGTAGATAAGGATGTAAACAAAACCTAAAAACTACAAAATAAAAAAATCCTATAAAAGACGTCACGTTTAGGAAACGGTCTACCCCATTTTATTGCAGTGTATTGTGTTCTACTCTGTCTGATACAGTGGGGGGAACAATATTACGCTTATGGCTTAAAATGCTTAGTCTGTACTGAGTATATCTGAGGTTTAGAGGAAGCACAGGTCAAAAAAAACTTCTGCTGCTACAGGATCATATAAACATGTTCAGGGACTTTTTTTTTTTTTAACTCCTTTTTTTTCTGCAACATTTTTATCCTCCTCATGCATTAGATTGGATGTTACTCCTAAATATCTATTTCTTTTTGTAACTGGACGATCGTGAGCCAGAATGAGACGAGCCAGATGGTGAGTGTCTGCGCCTGGAAGAGAAAAATTGAAAGGTAGGCATCTAGTTAATATTTAGACAAGCTTCACATGGTTACAAAACAAGCAACACTGTCATGTTACAATATACCTATATTTTTATAAGATGCATTCAGACAATACCATTTATATTTGTAGGCTCGTGAATGGGGGGGAGCTTGGAAACTGGCTAGAAGAAGAGTGTCTCGTACAAGCTAAAAAAACAAGTCTGGATGATGTTGGTAATGCGCATTTCCCAATTTTTACATTTTAAGCCAATTCACTTTGTTTATATCAGTAACATTGCTTGTACTATCCAATAACTACAAGCTGGTGTTATCAGTCACCAACTAAACTATTTACATAATAGAAGATATTTTTTTACCCTCTCCTGTCATGTGTTTATTTAAAGCATATTACAAAATAAAAAACAAAAAAAACACATGCAATACAATTCTGCAATACACGACATTTCCCCTTGGTGCAAGTACAGAAGAATCCAGAAACCACCTAACTTCCACTGCCTTTACTGCCCTGAAACTCCAAACAGGATTAACAGCCTTGTTTTTTATTAGTTGGAAGTTATTTCTTGTTGTACTACCAAGTATCCTCCCATAATAATTTGACATGCAGAAGGGCAGATGTTTTGTGTTTCAAAAAGAAAGAACTGAGAGGGGGTTGACAACACTGTTTTGAATTTTGGTCAAGCAGAAGAAAAAGAAGTGGTATCAACTCAGAGAAGGAAGTTGGGAGCTAAGCAGAGTTTTGGCAGATTGAAAGATACTTGCAGCATTTTCAAATATACAAAACATTGGGAAAGTGAAATGTATTGCAGGGATGCACTGAATTGTTTTTTTGACCTGGCATTGACTTTGAGGACCCCCAAGAACTAGTCCTAGAGAACTAGAAAAGAAAGATATGAAAAATGACTAGTGCTTCATTCATCCTCCTCAGAGGGATTGTCCTGTTGCTAGGGGGCTGCTGAAATGACCAGAAATGCCTTTTTAATCGCCACCAAAAGCAGTAGTAGTTCTTTAATGTTACAGTGTTAGTATAATAATAATATATAATGTAGCTCAAATTAGTATTCCCGTGCTGAAAATCCCTTAATGATGCCTTATGTGTGTGCCTCATGTATAAACACCATGTTTTTTACAGAATTATCCAGAATTGTTCTGTAGCAGTGTAAGGGCTCATACAGAGAGGCATCTAAAAAGAGTACTGGAAGCATCACATGCAAGAGTATGTATTAGACTGACTGGTTAATACACAGCCGCTGTAGCAAAATAACTACTTTGCAGTGTGTATGTAAGGTTTGGCATTGCTCTGTGCCGACCATTGGCCTGGTCAACAGCACTACCAAGGGGGCATTAAATACATCAAATACAGGACCTTTGTGTTAGCACTGAAAGCACATTTGTAACTGTGCTAAACCAATCTTCCTCAGGATGCTGCTAAACAAAAAAGTTGCACCGAGTTTTTATTTTTTTGCTAAGCTGTCAGTGTTAAGGAAAAAAGCTTATTCCTAAATGAGTTATAAAAAGTTAGTAGTAAAATATTTATATGTTTAATACACAAAATGCATGCTAGAGATATAACAGAAATAAATGTTTGCAATTTCCCAGATTTCATATCAATTCCCCTTCTAATTCTACAGTAACCCAAACCTTTCGGTTGACCGTGATCTTGATCTCCTTTTTTTGCGCTCACTGGAAGATGATCTAGAGCGACTCCTTTTCTTGCCCCTCTCTGAAGATGATGAGGATCCCGAACTTGCATAAGATCTTTTTCTCGGGGAAGTAGAGCCCTGTTGCGACCTGGAGCTGGATCTTTATTGAAAATGAAGATAATTTAATACGGTGATAGAAAACAAAAGCTGTTAGAACATGTTTCACAAAACAAATTCCACTAATTTGGAGAATAAATGTCAAATCAACAATACAGAGTAAAAGTGTTCAAAGCTACAAGGTCTGGAAATTTGTTCCTAAGGTTATTCAGTTATCATCGAAGAGAGGTCTGGGCCCCTCACGTCTGCGGTCATAATTCAACGGTACCCCATTTCCTAAAGGAGGATCTTCTCATTTTTCCATTATAGTATACAGATACATTCTGCACTTAATGCAGTAAATAGTATGACTGGTGAGTTATCCTTGTCCATGGTGAGTAAACAAATGCTTCCTTTCCACCATATGACCTCCTCAGACAGGGTATACATCCCTGGTGCCATCTGCAGTGTGGTTGGAAGTTTACATACACTATTCTGTCTAAAGGTTGCAGGGACAAAACGGTCACATCTATATGATTTTGTTAGATAAGCCTCAATTTTATGTCTAAACCACCTCCACTGTTCTAGTGATTTTACAATATTCGAATGTGTGTGTTATAATTTGTGTCAGTTCAGGCAAACAATATTTGTGAGGTTGTGTACTATTGTGTGTTTCAATTCCATCCAAAATGTGCTCAGTATGATTGGGAGTTCTGTGCTTTGTACAATATATATGCTGCATTTTTAATGGTACCCGTCAACGGAAACACCCAAATCCAATTTTGAGGTGGTTTACATGCTTTTGGCTATATAACTAAGACTCCCTTACTGGCAGACTTTTGCTCAGTCTAGCTGCATGCGATGATGACGAGGCATTTCTCACTGGCCCAGGGCTGTCTTTACACGGACAGGATCTGTGACCTTCATGCTCTCTACTCTCTACTACTCTGCTGGGTTTAAACCGCTGAAATGAGGTTCCTGCAGAGAACAGAAAATGACAGATGTTGATGCATGCTGTCATCTGTCTTTTCCTGCAGGACCCTGTATAAAGATAAACAGGGGCAAGCACCCAGCTTCTAAATGATCTCAAAAGGCAGAGAGCAGAGTGAAAATCATAAATCTGTGTAAGGCATCCTTACTGCTACAAGCAATGCTTTGTTTAGCTGCAGTAATACCACAGTATATACAGGTACCACTGGTGTAAAGGACACTACAGCAGATGTAATACTAATGGCCTGCAAAGACTCCATCTTGAATTTTGAACAATTACAAGTGAAAATTTAACATGACAAAAGCTGTGATGGTGGGAAAAAACTGACATATGAAATACACTGTATGTACCAGAGTATTGATGAAGAAAACTACTTCAATATAACAGTTCAGCAGCACAAAACAGGTATGAGAAAAGTAAAAAAAAAGTTCTGCATCTCACGGAGTTGAACCACTTTTCTGTCACTGTGACAGAATGCGTGGCATCCCTCATTCACCTTGATTTGGAACCACGAGATGGAGAGCGGTTTCTTGAACTGGAGCGTGATCCTGATCTGGAACTGGAAGAAGTCCTTGAGCGAGACCTGAAACAACATGGTGCAGTTTTGTCCAGCTCTGGTGATCAATAACTCATACATATATGTCCCTACAACCAACAGTACAGGGAAACACGCCGCACCAATTTTTATATTAACACAAACCCTCTTCAAAACAGCGATACTTTACAGTAAAATATCTGTTACATGCATGCCAAGTAAAAGATATCTCAAAGAGAATGACAGTCAATAGGAGGCATACTTATTCCGCAAGACAGCGCAGATGTAGCATGACAACAAATTAAATTTCATTTTGCAGTATAGAGGAATCCTATTTGTTTATAGCACTTTGAAAGGTTCCTGCTCCGCCTTAAAGAATAGTAGCATTGAGCATTGTTAACAAAACAAAAAAAAAAAAAAAAACCTGTACACACGGCAGATTTTCGCCCGATAATTGGCCGATACCGATTATCGGGCGAGAAAAATTTGCCGTGTGTACGCAGCTTTAGTTCAGATATCTGGAGCCTAGTATATGATATGGCCCCCTTTCAGGATAAGAAGAAAAGCTAGTGATGACCCCCTACAGTTGCAAACTGATAAAAAATCCAACTATACAGATTTCAAATTAAAAATATTGTAATCGTAATAGCTAATGAAAAATACAAATATTTATATTGCTAAAAGAAAGAAAAAAGAGTGAAGAAAAATAAGCAAACTCTAAATGCACATTGCTCGGCAGTTAAAGTCTCTAGAATATTACATAAAAAGTAAGAAAGTTTAGATACTGACATTTTGCCCGGCTTTACCCTTGACCTGTACCCGTTTACCTGGACCTAGACCTTGAGCTTGAGTGGGAGGAGGAATGGGACGATCCAGATTTGGATCTGCTTCGGGTGGATTTCTTATTTTTACTATTGTCTTCCTCATCACTGGCGAGGTTATATTTGGAAAGGTCCCCATCATCGTCTTCATCCTCATCCCCATCACCATCACCATCTTCTTCTTCATCCTAGAAAGATGCAAGTTGTTTTTATGCTAATACAGCACCAACAATGAAAAGTTATAGTCACACTGGTAAAGTGTGAGCTAATAAAATTACCGGTAGTATTGGTTACACAGATCACCAGGCTTCAAAGCGTCACAGTTTTTAATTTTAATTTATGTGTTTGGTTAGCAAAATATTAAAAATGCCTTCAGGGCCATTCACACATCTGCTGTTTAAACATTTGTTTGTTCTAACTTGCTGCTTTCACACTGTGCAGCAACACAAACGAACTGACAAGGTGCGTTAACACCGCATAACACACTATATTGCACATTAACCCCATGCTTGTGATGAAACTTGTCCTAAAAAAGTTGGGGACTTTTAAAATCAGAGAAATGATCGTAGAAAACTGCCCAGTGGTTATGTGTATTATCTGGATGTAAACAATGGATGTCAGAAAGTTGTACACGTTATGTGACTGTGTGATACTAAACAGTGATTACTGGCATTTCAATTAAATGTGACCCCATCATGAAATCAAGACTGAGGTATGAGAAGGCTGCATGTGAGGACAGTCTGTACAGCCTGAGTTGCGTATTAGTTTATTGCAACCCATCTGTGAAGCTGCAAAACTAACATGTTGGAGAAGGCTTCCAATAAGGGTTACAAATTGATTCCTATTATCACCTAATCTCATGACACCGCCCTTTCTTAACAGTTTTCTGTTTAGCAACAGTTTACCATGACAAAGTTGTTTGCAAAGGCAACTTACATCATCCAGTTTATATTTGGAGAGATCAGCATCTTCCTCTTCATCCTCCTCCTCTTCACCTCCAGACTCCTTCTCCTCGCCCTTAAGAATGGTATTAGGAGCACTTGATGGCTTGCCCCGATATTTTTTCTTTTTTCTCCCAAACTAAAACCAGAGAATACAAGAGAATATTTTAAAGAAATTTCGGAAAAGATTGTTTTTGAAGGAACATAATTTTAAAAATATGAGTAACAAGGCATTAACATAGGCTTTATGTTGTATGGCCTATTGTACATCCAATTTGTCCTAATAACACAAAACAAACAAAAAAAAAAAAATCCCACCACATAATATGATTAGGACCCATTTGCACTTTTCTGTTCCTGTGCAGTTCATTACCATGCATTGTGCCACAAGCTGATGTATGTGCACACAAATACACTTACAGCATTTTTACCAACACTGCACACCACAAAAGCACTTTGTCTTCATTCATCATCACCTCAAAAACCTACTTTTGCTTGAATGGGCACAAACAACCGGATACCCTTCCAAATCTTGTGTAAAGGGTGTTATACAGACAGAGAGGGAATGGGGAAGCTTTATATTAATCCATGAGGTTTGTAAGGCAATATCCAACACGCTCACATAGGGGTTCATAAACATTTGGAAATGTAATGCATTCATACTCAAATTGCTGCATTTTCTAAGACTCTTGCCTATTAAAATGTTTTCTATGAGAACAATTATTTTAATTAGTTTTCTGATGTTTCATAAAATGATACCCAGAGTAGCTAAAAACTACCAGTGGAAGCCAAACACAAGGCAAGCAAAACTATACAAAAAAGCATGTCAAGAAAGTTTACCTCATCGTACTCTCCATCAGATTCTTCTCTTTCAATGTATTCTACATTCTCTCGTTCATTAAAGCCGCCTCCATATCCTGTATAGCAATTTGTGTAAGAATTAAATTTATGGAGAATTCACATTTGCATTAGAAATGGTTAACAAATGGATGAAACCTTACATTGAACCCAAACACAAGATCAAAAATGTATATTTTGATGTGTACCACATTTATATATGGTAGTTACATTTTTTTCTTTATTGCTAACTGCTGATTGCTTGCGGATTATTATTATTAAAAAAACGTAGTGGGGGGTTAAAAGACAGAAGATGGGTAGGTTAAGTTTGAAAAGATGGGTTTTTAGTGCTCTTAAACTTCACTGGCGGTCTAATTATGTCAGTATTTTTATGCCAAAAGCAGTGCATTGTTTTGCATGAAAATTTATTTTACATTGTAGGCCTATAATTATTAGACATAACTCAACGAAATATGTCCAATATTTATTAATAAACTTTAAATAAAAAAAAAAACACAAAATTCTCTTAAGACACGGGTGCATAAAAATACTGAAACCTGTAATATAATTGTACAGTAGTATCTATATATATATATATAAATAAAATAATGATTACTTTGCATACGATTCAATACAGTTATTTTGTATTGAATCCAATATAAAATAATTTTAATTTCCAGCCGCGCTCCCTCGCATGCACCTGACATCACTGGGAACTCCGGGGGAACGTCAGTGCACTCGCTGGGAGAAGATTGGAAAAAGAGGATGCAGCCAGAGGATGGGATCCGATGGGCAGGACACCGGAGGATGCCGATGGGACCAGGTAAGTGTGTATGTTTTTAGCTACCCCGAGTGTAGCTCCAGGTTACTGCTTTCAGCATTTTTTTAAACCGAGCCACACGCGGTATTACCGCTCAGGGGGTTAAATGAGAAGAAAGTAGAAGCAACCTGAAAAGGATGAGAAAGACCATTCCAGAGTCAGGGCAGCTCTAGAAAAGTCTTGGAGCCATGAGTGTGATGAGGTTATGAGTGAGGAAGTCATTAGTAGGTCATCAGAGGAGTGAAGAGAGCAGCTAGCCGGGTATTTTTCTATCAGGTCAGAAAGGTAAGTGGGATAAGAACTGTGGAGGGATTTGAAGGCAAAGCACAGGAACTTGAATTTGATTCTAAGGTGAAATGGAAGCCAATGAAGATAACTACAAAGAGAGACAGCAGAAGATGAGCGGTGGGAAGGATGGATGAGTCTGGCTGCAGCATTCATAATAGACTGCAGTGATTCTGCCAATAACATGCTTCCTGTCTTGCAGTGACAACACTAACTCACTGTATTGTATCTATAGAATAGAGTTGTCACCCTAGAGCAGGCAGCGAGTTGGGCTTATAAAACTATTTCTCTAATCTCCAGAATGTGGAAGGTATTCTGTAATCCACACCACTCTAGATATACCAGTGTTCTCCTCAGTGTCTTTTCACTACCCGTAAACTTTACTGGTTCTTCTGCCAGCCAAGTCAAACCCCATCACAGAAGTTATTGCAGCTCTGTGACTGCTCTTTCAGATTGATGAAGGATTGTGCTAGCTTTGTGTACACAGCTAGAGAGCCTGAAATTTGTATCATTTTGTATCCAATATTTTCTTATCTGCCCTGTCATGTCTAAAAGTTAACCTTCCACATAAAGCTCAGTACCATCTATCATCACCTGAAAGGGGGATCAAAAAACTGCAGTACAGGTTAGTAATTACTTGCTGTCCACGGGACAGCTCTGGCCCTGCCCTCACTTTAAACAAATCTGCATTCATTTCTCATGTCATTGTGACAGAAGTAATATGCAATTCTTTACTTTACTCCTAACACTACCTGTAAAAGAAGTATCCTTATGTTTATGAAAATTAAAAATGTTTGTATTGTAAAGCCACCGCATCTCTGCTCCTCTGCTGCTGCAAGAATTTAACAACATGTCTCTACAGAACATATCTGACAGGGGGACCCATAGCAGTCATAGAATACATTTGACTTTTCTGACAATAAAATACTTGCAGCAGCTGAAGTATGGAGATTTAGTGTATTTTTTTTTTTTTTTTTGCACAGGCTACTGGAAAGGTAAACCTATTAGTCCTGTTATGAGTAAAAGTAGCTCCGCATTGACGAGGTCACTTGACAAAGAGAATTTATTTTTTTACTCTTCAAGAAATGTAATGCCCATATATTGTACAATAATTCCATTCTGTGTGGGAGGCTCTGGATTGTTTCCCTATTCTATAGAATCTATTCTAGAACAAAAAGCATGAATTTGAAGCTTCAGTTGATCTTATTATTATTACTAAACAGGATTTATATAGCGCCAACATATTACACAGATCTTGAAGAGATTGCGGCACTTTGCTAACACAGAGAATTATCCATAGTGAAGCACAGCTTGGACCACAAAAAAACAACGGCAAGTTAACTTTTAGCATCCCAGAGAACGGCACACTAACTAGGATACTATACTAATAAAAGTTACGCTCTATGGAACACAAACTGTACCACAATGACAAAGAGAGTTTATGACATTTAGTTACAGTGAAGTTGTACCTGTTCTTTCCTCCAGTTTGGCGTACTTAGGTGTATTACACATGTTACACTCGGATCTTCTTGCCCAATTTACATTCCCACAACTGAAAAAGAAAGAGACTTTAATAACTTGCAACTTTATTTTTACAGAGAAACTTGTGTGGTACATTGCTTCCAGTGTGCTTCTAAAGGGCTGTGGTAAAAGTTCTTCTGCAGCAGAGACTGATATGAATTGTCCTACATACACCCTGCTCAACTTTGCAGATTGTTTTGTCCTATTTAACATATAGGCATATCCTTTATATTTCCCATCACATTCTGGCAAAATGAAGAAGCCAATTAGTCATTAGCAAAGAAAGTAATTAAAAGGATTCAAATCAAAGATCCATCAATGTTGGTCTAACAGGTAAAA
Source organism: Pyxicephalus adspersus (assembly GCF_032062135.1). Lineage (NCBI taxonomy): Eukaryota > Metazoa > Chordata > Amphibia > Anura > Pyxicephalidae > Pyxicephalus > Pyxicephalus adspersus. Next base: position 9,436,019 of record NC_092865.1, read on the forward strand.
GTCTCAATAAGACAACCCCTCATAGGCTGTTGGATAAATGGCTACAGTGCACATGGCGAAGTATTCCTTTTTAGCAGGACCTGCTCACATTTTTCCAGCATCATAATAATAATAATGTCGGCCTGCAAAAGTTGGAAGTGTTCTTTAGTGCAAAAAAGAAAACTCCTGCAGAGCGCAACAATAAAATGCGCACACTGCTTGCAAAGAAGTTATGTATGCGTACCATAAGCAAACAATACTAATGTACTTTGTTGTTGGGCGCACAGAGGAAACTTTTTTCTAAGTTTGCATCTTCCAAGAGGAAAGCTTCTATCACAGCTCTGTTGTGCCCCTCGGAGACCATTTACCAAGACAATAAACATCTTACGTTTTGCATTGCCAATCATTAGCGCTGAATAACCCGCGACTCTTCTCCGCCAGAGTTTTTCCAATCTCTGTTCCTCCGGCTTTCATCATTTTTGCATCAGTTGTTTTTTCTGAGTAGAGAATGAAAATCGTCAACATTCGGGAAACTGGGAAATATCATGAATTTTAGGCAAACAAGCATATCAAAGTCTCACCTCGTCCGCATCGGTTACAGCTTGTCCTTCTGGCAAAGTTTACATTGCCACATCTAAAAAAAGAAACAGCCAGGTAAATGAATGCTCTCCTGGTGGAACCAAGCTATACGTAATTTGCACTTGATAACCCCCCATGTGGGCTTTCTTGAAACAAAGCCAATGCTAGATTTTCTCTGTACATAATAGACAATCTATAATAAATATGTGATAAATGTCTACAATGAACGACCTTCACACACAAGTTAATCATTACAATGACAATCTCTTAAAACTGATAGGAAATTACTGTAAATCTGATGTATTTACTGACGATGTCATGCATTTTTTTTTTCCATCACTTTGCTCACAAATTTAGAATGCACAGAATGGAACATTTCTGCAGCATATGGATTGTATCTCATTGAAACTTATCTAGTCATATTGATGAATACACCCAAATTTTTGCTTGCCTCATGAGAATATTAATCACATCGTAATGTTTGCTTCTTTCTATTATTGATGCCGTAACAGGTCACAACAGCAGTTTCTGAGAGTAACCATCACACCCACAGTGATGTCACAGCTGCCAGTTACCAAAACTTCGAATGATTTCTGCCTGTAGCATAAACCTGGGGGCTACAGATGCTGAACTCTCCCAATAAAAATGCTGGTTGACTGGCCGTGACAGCTTTAAAGGATGAATGTTCAATCTAAGTACAATTCTTCTGTTTCCTCATCTCCCTGATGTAAAGTTACCAACCCTCTATGACACACCTACTCAAAGTTCCTTATTTTGTTCACATCAAGAAGCAATTGCATAATAAAGCAGAATAAATGTTTCAGTCTGATGGGGAGGAAATAATACTTATTGCGTAATAGTCTGGAAACAAGCACGCAGATCAAGGGTTCTGACGTTCTGTTGGAAAACTGATCGACTCAAAGCATTCAAGAAAAACAAGAATAGTGTCTGGTCTTTAAGGTTGCTGGAGAAAAGCTGTAAATGAGATCCTGCAGTGAATTTATTTTCAATCAAATCACCACTCATTAGGGAAGGGGGGCAACTGACATGAGGAAGCAATGCCCTGCACCTCTAACAAGATGGCCCAGTCCAGATAAAATCTTTATAAACATGCATCAGACAATGCTGGCAAAAACACTGTACCATTGTTCATCAGCCTGCCATGGCAAAGTAATGAATAGCCCATTAGGAATGAGCAACGTGCATTTCTTTAAAGGAGAGCAAATTGTGGTGCTTCTCACTCATCCTCTCCCCTTCCCATAGAACAGAACGGTGCTGTGTGTACAGTGATCGTTAATTCATCTGTCACAAAAGATCATTTCCAGGGACAACCCTGACATTAATTCAGACGTCTGTTTAAAGTTGAAGGCACTGTTTCAGAGATCTGGAGTGAGGTTTGGGGGTGATATTACTGTGCTGCTCAAGGTTTCCTTGCTGAAATTTCTGACATAAAGAAACAAGGCCCTGCCTCTACCAATATGGCTGCCTCAGTGCAGAAAATGGCATTGTAAGTCAGTAACTGGGAAAGATCAGCTGCAGAGACCCGAGGAAATAGGGGTGACTATTTGTTTGCTCTTTTCATGTCATTATTTGCCAAAACAAAACCAGGATCAGGTCTGAGGATTATTAATCAGCCCTGCCAGGTACTTATGCAGCATAAAATTCCTTCTATTGTCTAATCTATTGCTTTATTTCCAGCTATAGTGATTGGTTGTTGCTGAGCAGGTGATACAAGTCAAAATTATTTTTTTTCTTTTTACTTTTGTACATTTTTGTGTATACTACATGGCTTATACAAATGTTTTTTTTCTTTTTACTTGTGTACATTTTGTGTATACTACATGGCTTATCCAAATGGGGTCCAAAGTCAGTCTGAGGTTTACAGAATTGTACATTGTGGATCTTATAGTGCCTTCCATCCCAAGTAGGTTGGCACACAGATCTAACTCCTTGCTGCAGGACAGATCTCAGGATGGCTGACTGACAGAAAGAGTGGGATGTGTAACCCAGAGCAAGCTGGTCACACCGTGATGTAAGAAGTGGCCCCCCCAGGATGAAGCAAAGAGCCATGATGACATGCACAGTGACAGACCTGTCCTAGGGTGACAACACTGTATGTATAGAAGGAGATAAGGTTGTGCCCATGTCCTGTGTCCCAATCTAAACTACAACACACACATTCATGTCACTTAGATGGTAAGCTCACCTGGGCAGGGCCCTCTTCTCCTGTATTATTGTCTGTATCTGTCTGTCATTTGCAACCCCTATTTAAACGTACAGCACTGCGTAATATGTTGGCGCTATATACATTTTTTTTATTAATGATAATACAGTGGGGCAAGCAGCTATGTAGTTTATAGACAACAGCTCTGGAGAATGATAACCCAACTTCATCTAACAGGAAGAGACAAGGAGTGTGGGTTTTCAGCAGGACCAACATGTTTTCTGTATCTACTAACAATCTTAACCTGAAAAATGAAAGCTAATGCAGCCGCTACATCTAAGAATTGGTAAACTGCAATACAATACATATTTTGCTCTATGGTTTGGATATTCCCGAACCCAGGGGACCCCAAACCCCAGCCCTCTGACAGGTGGGCTGCGGCTCTGGCCGGTGCACCCCCCAGCAGGGTCAGGAGAAGCACCATGTCTCCCAGAGGTTGTCTCTGGACCCAACCCGCCCACTCTCCCATCACAGGCTCAGACCTGCAATGGGAGTAGGCGGGTTCTGACATCATTCTGGGGGAATTCCTTCCCCTTTGAGTGACACACGGCTCCCTCCGCATGTGTGGTCTGGAGTCCGTGCATTTAGTGGTCCAGGAGCTCAAAAAGGTTGGTGACCACTACCTTAACCCATCCTTTAAAGAGGACCTATCACCTTTGCCTTTTAGCGGCTTTCAACATTATGGCTAGCCCTTCTTATATAATATAAAAATGCATTTTTTTAACGTTATATTGAGGACCCCCCTCTGCTTCTGACTTTACCACTGTTGTAGTAAAGACTGAAGGGGGGCTGCTCTGAGATTGAGCATGCGCAGAAGGGACTTTCCTAGAATGTAATAAATATGATCAATCTCACGCATGCGCAGCGAGCTAAGCCACTTTTTTTTTTACATTTTCAGGGCAATCTCAGAGTGGGGTGCACAATTGGGGGATGTAAGCAGAACCTATAAGAAAGAAGGTGGATGATGGCCGCGGCTTTTTACCAAGCAAAGTGATATTTATTTGAGGTGAAAGCTCCTCTAAGTACAGGTTCTCTTTATATCTAATAGATCAATACCCTCTCCTCCCACCCTGTGTCATTGATTGTACAGCGCTGCATATTGGTGCATTACAAAAAAAAAGTTGAACAAAAAAGTAATATAATATAACATCTCATTGACCCTTAGATGTAGTGGCTGCATCAGCATTTTTTAGACTAGAAAACATTTTGTTTAGAGTAGAAAAACAAACAGGTAATCCTGCCAGATACACAGTGTCCTCGTCATTTCCTGTGAGCTGAAAAGAAACACAAACACCTTTATCTTTATTGTGTAAGCTGCAGGTCCCATCAATATAATGCTATAATTATTAAAGCGTACCTAAACTCAATTTTCACTTTACATAAAAGTTACAAATTACACTTTACACTTTTATGTAAGATAAAGATTCTGTTTGTTTTTTTAAATGCAGCACCTGTTTTGTTTTTTTAAAAAGGGTGTAGCATGGCCCCCTTAATTCTCGATCGCCTGAATGGAAGAGCCTCCCAGGATACCTACGTCACGCATCACGGAAGGCTCCTGGGTGCTCCTTTTGCGCATGCCCGAGCACATATGCATGCGCAGACAGAGCCCTTTAGTCAAAATTGAAAAAAATTGCCGATCTCAAGCATGTGCAGATCGGCAGGTTTTTTTCCCAGTCTACATCACCCGACTGGGTGTTGTAGGAAGAAGAACCCGGAAGAGGAGAACATGGCGGGCCGAAGACGGATACCGGGATGATGCGGGACCCGATTGAAGAAACCTCCGGACCAATCGACTGCTCTGCGGTATTAAAGGTAAGTGGGATTTTTTTTTGTTTTGGCCAGTTTTGAGTTTACTTCCTCTTTAACAAAGGCAGAATTTTTTTTAAAGCTGGCTGGGAAAAATCTGTAGGTGGGGCAAAAGTGAGGGGAGAACATACAAGAAATGTATTGGTTCCAGTTGCTGTTGCCATAAGAATCCAGTAACCCCCCTCCCCGCATATTTATGTCAGCTTTCTTCCACCCCCTATACTTCATTCCAAGTTTCTAATAGCCCCTTAATATCACCCATGTTTCCATTTTAGTAGCTACAATTGTCCAATGCTCCAGCTTTTCAGTACCCAGCCGAGTGGTTACTGAAAAGTGCTAGTTGGTGCGCCCAACTAAAAGGGGCCAGGAGAACACAGAAGTCATGTTTGTAGCTCATCCTGTGGGCTTGTCCCATAGACACAGCGGGGGAATGAGCATTGTTACCCAAGGAGAGGAAGGCCTTATGGTTACATAAGCGTCAGACTCCTAGAGCTATGGCGGAGTCACATGGGCAGCTGATAAATGCCCTCCACGAGTAGCAGGCAGCTGGCCAGGTTATCATTCATGCAGGGGGTGCACAGATACAGCCAATGAGCATCCAGGGGCAGCACGGTGGCTCAGTGGTTAGCTCTCGGCCAGAACATTATCTGCATGGAGTTTGCAGGTTCTCCTCGTGTCTGCATGGGGTTTTCTCCTACATTCCAAAAACATGCAGTTAGGTTAATTAGCTTTTCCCTACATTTCCCTTAGACTGTGGTAATGACATATGACTATAGTAGGGAAAATAGATTGTGAGCTCCTTTTAGGGACAGCTAGTGATATGACTATGTACTTTGTACAGCGCTGCGTAATATGTCAGCGCTATGTAAATACTGAATAAAAATAATCCATGGAAATGCCAACCACTGTGCAGGATGGGTATTGCAGCCCCCATATACAAGGCCTGGTGAGCTGCAATTTATGGCATTTTAGTTCATAGTTTAACCTTTAGGCTAAGGCCTTGCCAGAGGACAGGTTCGCTTTAAGTTGCTCAATGATAGCATTCAGCCAATTTTTTTTGTATGGGAGTCGTAGACCTGCACCATGAATAGAGGACTCCCCTTCCCAGTCAGTGTCCATCTCCCATAGCCAGCCTTCCATCCCCCTCCTCGGTCACTCAAGGCCTCACACTGTACAGGCCGCAGCCTCTCCTCCCCCCTAGGTTTCCTCACACCGCCCCCGCTCTTTCTTCCCCATCGCCTCTCTATGCCCCGACCCAGCAGCCTCTCTCACTTCTTATCTGGGCAAATCCAATCTCCATCGCTGACGCGAAAATTCTTGGACGACATCTTGGCGGCCACCATCCACTCTGTGAGAAAGGACCCCTGGCTCCGCCCCTAACTCCTGATTTGACCGTACGCACGCAAATTACACGCCCGCTTCCGGTGCCCGCTCTGAAAGGCCAGATAATGCCACCGAAACAGATTTTCTATAGAAAAAGGCTGCAGCTCTTCCGAGGAAATTAGTGTTTTATACAGGCATATTAAAGGACACCTAAACACATGCAAGGCCCCCGGATTGTAAACGTAGTGCGATCAGGGATCATCCTACTGCGCATGCGTGCATGCATGCATACTTTAAGAGGCCCTGTCATCGCATTTAGCAATGTTTTGTTAATACCATGCCTTCAGTTTGCACAATATATTCTTATATTACCCTTAATTTATCATTTAAATTTAACATTTTGCTGATAGCAGATGCAATAGAATAATGACATTAGGATGGGCCATAGCCACCCATAATTATATAATGGTAAACGTGTCATGATTGCACAAATTATGGTGTTGGGTTTGAATCTGTATTTGAAACACTCTGGCACCTATTGACCACTATAGGTAATAAAATGCATGTAAAATGCTATAAAATGCATGTAAAACTTTGTAAGATTTTTTTTGCATGTTTATAAATAATACAAATAGATTCTGGTTGTGTAAATGTTTTATAAATCACAGTGATAACATTACTGGTCACAATTGTTACCATTTGATTGCACTGTTGCAACAACATTGTAACAATTTCCTACATTCAGTAAGTTAAATGAAGTTGAGTTATGTCTCCACCTAGTGGCCAGTTACTGTATATGTGTATAACTATCACTATTTTTAGATATACAGGTAGTCCCTGGGTTTCATACAGATAGGGACTGTATGTTTGTTAAGTTGAATTTGTATGTAAGTCAGAACAGGTACATTATTTTAATAAATGCAATTAGGACAGATGTTTGTCCCAACATATTATTAGGCAGCGTGGTGTCAGTTACTGTATAAAATCCTCACTGTGAGTTAATCACATATGCAGAAAAAAAAAAGAAAAACTTTATGGAGCCTAGACATTCATTAACTTCTGGAGCAAGCTGTGCTTTGATGTGCAAAAAGAAACAACTGCATAGTTTGTCTTGGTCATTAGAGTTACAAGAGGCTGCAGAAAGAGCTTATTCCTTAAGATCACCCACAACCTCAGCTGTGTTTAGCAAAAGATTTCCTCTGCAAGTCAGGCAAACCGACCCCCTCCCCCCATCAAGTCTCCGTCCTGCACAGGAGCAAGCAGGGAAGCCCTGTTCGTATCTAGGAGTCATCCGTATGTCGGATGTCCTTAACAGGGGGACCACCTGTATATGTATTTTTCTAAAACTTAATTTAATGTTAATATTCCTTCCAACATACCCTCAGCTTTGCAGCTTTAGGATTTTAGATTCAAATCTTCATCAGGAAAAATTTGCATAGAGTTTGTATGTTCTATCAATGTTTGTATGGGTAAGTTTTCTCCAAAATCACAGAAACATAATGGTGGGTTAATTGGCTTTACCCCAACATTGGCTCTAGACTGTGTTGGGGACATTAAGACTCTGAATGGATCCAGGCCACCTATTAGGCTGTTCCCTACCATGAACTACAGGGAAAAGGATTACCTTTCCCTACCTACCCACACAGGAAGAACTTCTTTTTTGGAAAAGATACTTCCTGGAATCCTTCCTACTATGCAAAAAATATACCCTGTCTAATGCACCATAGGACTCTTCATATAATTACCTCCTCTCTTTTTTGGAATTATTCAAAAAGATCTACAAAAATTGCTTAATGCATGCTATACGTCTCTGTTTTCCCTGAGAAAGCCATTACCCGCGAAACAAGACCATATTGGTTTTTTTTTACTCCTTTTCAACACCATTTAGCCTTGGTGCATTACTGTTTGTATCTAGGAGTCGTCCGTATGTCGGATATCCTTAACTCAGAGACTACTATTCTCTTATCTACACACCACCCACCGTCTTTAGGCTTGTGTTTGTTGGAAGCTATATACTCTAGAAAGCATCTGCTAGAACCTAGCATTTGGGAATTTTACTGTTCACTTAATGAGTGGTTTCCTGTCCCCATTGGATAAAATGGTTTGTGCATCTGCCTGCCCTTAAGACAAGTTTTAGCAAGTTAAACTTTGTATTTGATGGGTGCAACTTATAACTGTTTGCAATAAGGTTGTATAAATTTTTCTTCACTTTTGATATTTCCCCTGAAGAAGCAGTTTATTACTTGTGAAAAGTGTTGGGAGACTTGTGGCAACATATAGTTAGGGACTGCAAACATGCTATAGATGTTGTTGAAGACTTGGGACATTCTTCAGGAGACAGTTAAAGAATGGAGACACTCTATGGCTAACTTCAGGCCTGCAGCAGGAACAAGTGTTCCAAGAGGAAAATTACACCCCACCCCTACCCCAATGCACTGGTTCCTAAAGAACCAAGGTTTGTCTATTTTACAGCAGGTAGCAGCAGGAGGTACTGAACTACTCATTCTCTATGGGCTGCCACAGGTGAGACACTGCATGCTTCATCCAATGATGTAATTCAGGGATGTGAGAAAGTATCATCCACAGCACAACCTCACCAACAGTCTAACCATAGCTGCTAGAGCCCACATACTCTGCTCAAGCTCTGAACTAAGTGATCTGGTAGTATTCCCTCTATATACCAAGTACTGGGGTACCCAGTGCTCTGTCTGTTAATTTGATTCTCTGGCCTAACCTAATACTCTATTTATGTGGAAAGATCTAGGTCCCATTATGACAACCCCCCGAACGCTGAGCTCCACGGGAAATGCTGCACCCAACATAATTTCTTTAGGGGGCATCTAACTCCTTATGTGATATTTCATGAGTGGTTTTACTAATCTCCCATTTTCCCCTGAGGAAGCTTTTTTTTTGTGAAACGCGTTGGAAAATAATACCAACCCCCAAAAAAGAAATCAACCCAACCCATGATATCCTTTTATGGACTTATACCGTATGTGTTAATGTACTAACATACGCAATTAGAGATTTTTACATTGTGCTAACCTTTGGAGTTTTCAATCCATACCTCTTTTGATGCTCTAACAGTAACAACCCTAAAAAACAGGTATATGGGTCTTCGGTTTTTATTTTCATACATATAGGTCTGCTAGAAATCAAGCAAGGTGTAAGGAACTTACCCGCCCTGCGAGCCTGCGGTGTCCCTGGGGTTCCCAGCCACAGAGGGAGACCCCTCAGTAGCAAGCAGCATAATAACCAAGGCTGCTCCTCTGCTCACAGCTTGTCTGTCTCTGCAGGCGGAGGGATCCGCCCTGGACTAATTACTGATCAGCCAGGCAGCAGCCCTTGCATCCCTTTGAATGTGGTTCCTGCTCCCAGCACTGTGCAAGTGCAAAGTAGTGCACGTCCTAGGGGTACTGTGGGAAGAGGTGCGCGTGTTACCATGCGTCCCTCTTGTACCCCCCGAGGGCGTGGCACTCGGCTGCTTCGCCCCAGGGCGGGACATAGTTAGTTTGAATTCCCTGCGGCCAATCAGCTGCAGGGGATTTACTCAGTCTCCCATCAGACAGTGCCAGGTGGCGCAAGGTGATTGGTCATCCTGGCTATTTAAGGAGAGCCTGTCCATCACCCCATTGCCCGCTATAGCCTCTGTTACCACAGTGTGCTTGGGTGTGTCTTTGTGTGTTCAAAACTTCTGCTTGTCATCTTCTCAGTGACCCGGTCTGAACCTAACTCTGATTGAACTCTGCCAGCCCTGACCTCGGATTGTTATTGACCATTCTGCCTGCTGCCTGCCCTGACCTCGGATTGTTACTGACCTGCTTTTGCCTTATCCTTCTGTACCTTGCTTGATTGGACTTAACCCTTGCTGTGCTGTACCATTCTGAATAAACCTTATTCAAGGATATCTGGAGTCGGTAGTGGTTTGTGTGCCCAGGCGCATTACACAAGGCCATTATAGCCCTTTTACAAATTAATTCTTCCATATTTGTGCTCCCTACAGCCCCACAAAAATGCACATACATATTAAATGGTCCACCCTTTAACATTAGTAGGGTAATGCACACCAAAAGGCTAAACCAAATTTCTCCTAATGTATACTCCTAAAGTAAGAGATGGTCCATCCATTGTTTTTAGTGGGATAATGGACCTAATGGCACTAAACAGAAAGCTATTGTCAGTAAATGTCTGTTGGTCCTTTGCCAACAGCAGAAATGAATTGTGTTGAGGAAGAAGAGCATGAATTGTCTTGTAGCCCGACACGTTTCACCAAAAAGGCTTTTTCAGGGGATGTCGAGACAGACAGTATATTGTGATATCATGATGTTCTCAGTTTTTTAGAGATTAAGGAACCAGGGGAGAAGGAACGGTAACACTCCATGATGTCCAAGGGGAGAAATACAAACAGAAGAGAGTGCTTTGGAGAAGGGCATAAACAGGATCAGAGACCTGGGTGGGTATAGGCAATGCAAAGCATCTGTATAGTTGGAATCCACCACCCCATCATGGTCATTGGACCTAATTTATTAAAGCTCTCCAAAGCTGGAGAGGATACACTTTCATCAGTGAAGCTGGGCGATCCAGCAAACCTGAAATGGATCTGGTGCAGGATTCAAAACATTTGCTGGCAAATAGCAAATGACTTTGAAGACATCAATTCCAGGTTTGCTGGATCACTCAGCTTTATTGATGAAAGTGTATCCTCTCCAGCCTTGGAGAGCTTTAACAAATCTGGCCCATTGTCTCTGGGTGGTTGGCCCATATACTCATATCCATTTGGATATTTCTACTTTATTTTTATGTGGAAATATATGTGAACACTGATTGTAAATTATTTATGGTTAGACTAAAAAAAACCCTGCTGTTTTATTCCTTTTTAATTATGTTCATTCTTAGGGGTTGGCATATATGATAAATTAGGAGAGAGAGACCCCTTATCCCATGCATATTGACTTAACTATCTGTAGTCAGTCTAAAGAATCATTTTCCATACTGCTGTGTAAAAGTATTGAATGCACAGACTGCAGGGGTCCCGATGGTCACCCAACACAAAGCACAGAACTGGGCACCAGGGATTTAATTATTGCATTTATTGTTCTATAAATGCTTTGTGTGTGATAAGAACATGTTTGTTTCAGAAATGCACATATGTACATAATGACTGGACTTACACTTGTCTTTCTACGTACCTAGAAGAATCTATTTCCAGGAGAAGGAATGGCCCACTGAGACAATCTGCTTCTGTTTTTACACTACACTCTCGGTAATAAATGTTGTGTGAAATCTCATTAGAAATTTCACAGCCGAAGACCGGTTATCCTCCATTTAATTAGCAGTTTCACCAAAACTTTACTCGCACTTTTGGCCTCCTTGGATTTGCTGATTTTTTTTAACTTTTACAAGTAAAAAGAATTATGATGTTTCTTCCAAGGGTAATGTTTTGTAGAATTACCTTTAGTAATGTTTGTTTACTAACAATTGATCTAAAATTTTCCACAATAGTGGTATTTAAAGTCGATCCAGACCCAACCACTAAAATCTAATATTACCATGTTAATGTATGTTTCAAATTTGTTTATTTTTTTATTTTTTGTATTTTCACAGCTCTTCCAGCAAAGTAATCCCTATTGATCCCGTTATGAAGGTTCTTGTTTGAGCCCCTAAGGCAATAGGGTGACAACAGTCCCATAACAATGCTATTGTGCAGATATAATCCACCATTATCACTAGGAAGAAGATGCCTAAAGCAGAACTAAATCACACCTTTAACTACCCAAGCTTTCTAATTCTGTCCGTATTTCCACACAAAAAGCGTTACATTTTTTTTGCATGGAAATTTATTTTATATTGTAGGCCTTTAATTTAGGCATAACTCACTGAAATATGTCCAATATTTAATAAATTTAATAATAAACTTTAAATAAAAAAACACAAAAATCTGTTAAAATAAAAAAAATAGTGATACATGTAATATAACTGTACAGTAGCATGTATAATATGTATATAATATAATAATATATATTATATCAAGATTTCTCTGTATTGGACTCAATACAGCTATTTTATATTGAATGCAATACAAAATTATTTAAATTTCCCGACGCTCCTCCCGCCCTCACCGGCGTTACGGGAAACCCCGGAGATCATCTCTGCATTTGCCCACTGTAGAACGGAATAAGAACACATGTCCCGAAGACCTGTGGAGACCTGCAGGACACTGGGGGATGACAAAGGAACAAGGTAAGAGGGTTTTTAAAATCTTTTAGCGACCCCGATTGTGATTCGGGATTACCGCGTTTTGCATGGAAAATCTACCCCAATCACACTCGGGATTACCACTAGGGTGGTTAATTCCACATATCCCTCATTGGTGCTGGAGAATTCTCCGATCTGGTCCAGGACAATAAAGAATTCCAGGATGGTGCAGGGCCCAATCGAGAAATTTTCCAGTGCGCTTGAGGGATCTGCGGAATTAAAGGTAGATGTGACTTTTTTTTCTTCTGGCTACGTCACCATATCGCACACTGCGCAGACGCAAGATCAGGTGACAGAGCCCGCTGTTAAAGGGAAAAAAAGAAAGCCAATCCCACTATGGGTTAGATCGGCATCTCTTTCCCCACAGTGAAAGAAAATGCCCCTCTTGTGCATTCCCAAAATCAGGCGTGCACAGAAGGAGCAGCCAAGTGCCTCCTGAGATGCATGACGTAGGTATCCAGGGATGCTCGGCACTCCCAGATTGCTGCAGAGATCCTTCTGTGCTCCCTTATATCTAATTTGATATCTAGGGCATGATTTAATAAAATTCTCCAAGGCTGGAGAGGATACACTTTCATCTGGGAACATGGGTGATCCAGCAAACCTGGAATGGATTTTCTTAAGTAGTTTGCTATTTGTTTGCAAATGTTTTCAATCCCAGACCAGATCCATTTCCGTTTTTGTGGATCACTCAGGTTCAGTGATGAAAGTGTATCCTCTACAGTCTTGGAGAGCTTAAATAAATCGGACCCACAGTATTGTTCAATGTCATGTAAGTAGAATGACATTGTAAATGCCGTGTGTCATTAACCCCACCCCCGAGGAGCTGTCATCATAGCTCTCTTTACAGTATAGGAATGCAGTCATGAATAATGCATCCATCATGTTTTAAGGAACAGTTAGTCCTGTTTTATCTTTAATCCAAATAAAATAGGCAAATTTATGTTTCATTTCTTTTTACTAGTTGACACACATAATATAATGTTAGTATATGTTATTATCCCAAAAACACCATAATCAGCCATCATCTAACATTCATGAAGATAATATGAAAGAAAATCTTGTTTGGTATAATTACCTCTAGTGTTTGGACATATGATCTGATGCATGAATCTTCAAGGCAGGTTTGTCAACATTTGTAGGTCAGCATTAGTCATTTCTGTGGTTGATGTCACGGAATATGGTATAAGGTTAGAATTGTGATTTTGCGCTTTATACTATACCTAAAGCCCAAACATTTTTAAAATAAACATTTTGAAATGGTTAAAAAAAAAAAAACAACAGCAACACAAAGCAAATCTCTCCATAGAGAGGAAAGTCCCCTATAATGCTCTGTTCATACAAAAATGTTTGTGGTTGCCATGCATTAAAGGCAATGCACAGCCACAGAAACCTATAGAAATGTGTACAGCAATATGGGTGCCATTGCAAAGAACTTTATGGCATTTATTTGGGAACATCAGGCATTGCTTTCTTGCAATTTCCTGCATATTGTACTCTATATAAGGTACAGTTTACCACATGGGTGTAAAGAACAGACATTTGACATAAGGAAAGAGCATGCAGATTGGTTGGGGGTGCATGCTACTAGATTGTAAGCTCTTCGGGGCAGGGTTCTCTCCTCCTGTATCACTGTCTGTATTAGTCTGTCATTTGCAATCTCTATTTAATGTACAACGCTGCGTAATATGTCGGCGCTATATAAATCCTGTTTATTATTATTAATAATAATAATAATAATAATAATGATACAAATGCCTATAAGTGTGGATACCTGCTCATACTCACGTGTGCACCCTTAAGCGTATCAAATGCACACATACATTCCTCAGCTAAGCCAAGGTGGTCAGTCCTGTATGCACCTGACCTGATCTAAATTCCTAGATCACTTGTGGGGCTCAGAATATACCCTGGTTTTGCTCTGTGGATCACCCTTCTGTTATTTCGCATTGTCTCACCTAGTGTTTCTCAACCTTTTTAACATTTGGGAGCCAATGGATAGGAACCCCTACTACAATTACTATATCCACAGCTCACATTGCCACATCTTGGTGGTCCGTAGGAACTATGTCTCTTACACTGTTGGCCATTAGAAGAATGTCACCCTTACAGACAGCCAAAAAGATCATTGGTGTCACTCAAACTGACCTGAGAGGCACAAATTCCTCATTGCTCAAGGAACCCCCAGCAACCTCTGGAGGAACCCTGGTTGAGTAACATTGGCCTAACCAATGACTTTGGCTTGTTCCTGGATCTGCTTTGCTTATTGTTTTTATTGTTCCTCTACAGCAGAGGTCCCCAAACCCTGGTGGTCTGGAGAAGGAACCCGCTTGAGGAGGCGCACCAGCCAGAGCCAAGGACCACATCTCCTGTATGGATTGCAGGCTCAGGGCAGTGGTTGGGTTGTGTCTCTGAACAAAACTCGCCCACTCTCCCAAGGCAGATGCAGACCTGGGATAGTAGAGTGGGCAGGTTCTGGCCTCATGACGTTACTCTGGGGGTAAGTTTCTTCCCCTTTGAGTGACACACAGCTCCCCATGCACGCTTGGTCAGGAGTCTGTGCATTTAGTGGTCTGCGACCTGCAAAAGGTTGGGGACCACCGTTCTACAGTACCTGTCAGCAGGTTGCCAATCGTAGCCTGTTACACAACCTGCCTCTGATCTGAGCTCCTGTATCTTGCTTACCAGCAGTCATATCCTCCTGGCACCCACATAACGGCCACCAGGGCCAGATAGGCAAGAGAGGCTACTGCCATTACTTCAGACATCCACCAAGTATGAAATGTTCTATACATTTGTAAAGTTTTTCAAACTTATTTCCAAGCAAATGTCTTTCTTTATGTGAATACAAACTTAGAAAGTTTCAGAAATGACTTTCTGATGCTGAAATGCATCGGAAATGCAAACTGACACTATAGGAGTTTCAAGGGTGTTTATTCTTAATATCTATGAAACCTAATCTTAGACAATTGTTCCTAAAACAGAGGCCCCTACTTAAATATTTTCATTTCTTTAAAATTTTTAGGATATCTTACTTGCTTTTAGCCCCAGGGACAATGGCTATCAAAATAAAAGAAAATAAATCTCTGTAAAGATACACACTGCAAAGAAATTGTGGGTGAGAAGTGCTAAATCTGCCTTGAAATAAAGTCTCACGTTGATATTGAAAGTCTATGGAGGAGAATGAAAAGTTTTTAGCCAGCCAGCTCCAATACAAACAGCTACTGAAACCGTATTCTTTCATTTCTTTCCATTCAATATTTATTATTATCATCCCAATAGATTTCCAACCACAGTAAGTCAGTAAGTTTCCCTATTTTATCCATCAATAAAGCCCTGATGAAGGTGCTATCTGATGTCCCTGGAAAGTGTTGGATTGCATTGTAGGAGGAAAGAAATGGCACTCTATTTTTCCTTTATTCTTTGTGGATCAATAAAACCTTTCCAACTCTCACCCAACAAAAACAAAAGTTTTGGCTTAGAAAATAAACTTTTTTTTTATTAAATACGTGAATGTAGCATCAACACATTTTCTCCCATCTCTGGGTTTTTAAACATTTATCACTCCAATTCAGGTTCAGAAGAAATGGCCTTGAATATATCCAAGTGTACGGCTCACTTATCACCATACTTTAAACCTTCATAAGGCAAAAAAAAAATGGTAGAGCTCAGGGTGACGGCAAGGGAAAATTGAAACGCTTGTAACAATCTGAACTTGTGCCCCCCAATTAAAACAGAATTTTTGCAGCCGTCATGCTGGGAGAGTGAAAGGCCATGTAATGCTATTGGTCTGTGGATGGCGTACAATGCTCAGTTCTCTTTCAATACACAAAACTATAAAGCCCCAAAGGCTTATTAATGCATAATTCAAGCTTGGTGCATTCAAGCATTAAAAATCACATTGAAAGAATAAATGAAATATTGCCTTTTTCTATGAAGAGGTACAATCGTGTTGATGTGTTTAACAATTAAACCCCCAATGACTGCACAGTGGATGTGCAAAGACTAAAATCACCATAATCAGCCATATTTGTGCTTTTGTCGGGAAATGAACAAGCAGCCTAAATCTATGAAACAGACCCCACCCCGTCCTGGGAATTTTGCTCCAATGGTAAACTACAAAAGGAAATAAAGAAATAATACAGTACATGAAATGAAAAGGGAATATGGAAGAGGATAATCAATGATTTTCTTGTTTGCTGATTTTTTTTGTTCTTTTTGCTTTTTATTTGTTTCTTTTGTTTGCTTTTGGTTTCAGGGGAAAACTGTATATTTATTTTTCTGCTTCCTTCCTTTGGTTTAAAGGAAACCTGTACTGATTTTTGATTAAGTACGTTTATTTATTTAGCTTTTTTTGGGGGATTGCAGTTTTATTTTTTATGTATTTTATATCCATACAAATAAATATCTATTACATGCTGTATACATAACACTGTGGGGACTATTGACAAACAACTCACATAGTGATTTGTTCGATGACATGCTTATAGTATTATTTTATATGACTGGCTATGTTCACACTGGCTGTGAGGTTGCAGGGCAGTTAGGGCTTCCATGCCAGGGAACCATTGCCTCTAGGGAGATGCTACATGTAGCCGATCATGGCTGCAGCCCCATAGGGAATAAATGGGGGGAGCTGGAAGCCACATTGGTCGCTTGATCCCAAAGTGGGTCTGCATCTGCCCTTAATTTCTGTGGATGTACTTAACATGTTAATTAGAGATTGGCATGTGTTGTTGGCCCAATGGCCAGCATTCTTGCCTTTGCAACTCCAGGGTCCCTGGTTAGAATCTGGGCCAGGACTCCATCTGCAAGGAGTTTGTATGTTCTTCTCTTGTTCTAGTGGGCTTTCTCCAGACACTCTGGTTTCCTTCCCATATGTAGTTAGGTTAATTGGCTTCCCCTGAAAATTAGCCTTACACTGTGTTAATGTGGGATGTTACCTTTTTTACCCTTTATTTCCCTCACCCACATCAACTTTTTTTTCTTTTCCTTTGTTCTCGTCACAATTATTGATATTTGTGGCTTCCTGTTGTTGGGGGCCACCAAATATGCTGCTTGTCAACTAAGGAACTTGCTTAAAGCTTACCTAAACTTAACATTTTCACTTTACATAAAAGGATAGGCAACCCTTATATATAAAGGAAAAATGTTAATTATTTTTTTAAGTTTTTTAAAGAAAAGGGTGCAGCAATTCCCCTTTTAGTCTTGATGGCCTCGGTATTCAAGACTGAATGGGAGAGCACAGCCTCTCGGGATATCTACGTCACACATCCCGGGAGGCTCTGGTGCTCCTTCTGTGCATGCCCGAGATCTTGGACATATGCAGAAGTGGCATTTTTTCTATCTTATCTTTTCTTATCTTCTAGATTTTCATCAGGGAAAAGGGATGCCAATCTCACACATGCGCAGTGAGATCAGCTCTCTTTTTTTTCCCCTTCACAGCGGCTACATCACCCGATCTTACACCTGCACGTTGTCAAGAAGACCAAAGAAGAAGAATGAAGATGGCAGCGCCCGGTCTTCCTTACTGCCGGGATCAAGAGGAATCCAAGGACAATGCGGGACTGGATCGCGGGAAGGACCAGCCCCATCGAGGAATCTGCAGGAATAAAGGTAAGTGTAAATTTTTGGTTTTCAGTTTAGTTCCACTTTAATTTTTTGATTCTTTTGCTGCTGGGGCTGGATAATTGGTCTTGCCTGAAAGTCTACAAAACTAACAGTTACTGAAGGCAGACAAGGATACAAAGTTTGATTTCTGTACATTCATTAGTTTAAAATGTTGGTTTACAGAGTTTCACTGTTCTTGTGTTACAATGGTCTAGCATTTACTATTGATAACATTGACAAAAAGTAGGCTTGATATATGTCTGTTGCATATTTGGTTCTATTGTTATGTATGACAAGTACATGGCATTGCTGTTGTCTTCCTCTCCCCAACATTGCATATATCAGGCACGAACTTCTATCCAGCCTTGATCAGAGCTCTACCTGTTAGACATACAGTAAAGGACAAATCTGAAATACTCATTTAAGTGTTATCAATCATATCTCCTCTTCTTCTTGTTTGAATCCCAGAGATGCTCAATGCTATCCTATACAATTATCTACCATACTGTTTACTGCATTGCAGCAAGAACACACTGATGGTTCTCACACCTGACCTCATTAGCAGGCTATACCGAGAGGTCAGACCTCAAGGCCTACGTCTGACCAACAGGGTTTGATTCACTTTGATTTGTGAGATTCAGTTTATATTTTCTTTTGTTCTAGTGTGTTTGTTCACTGCTTATACTTGCCTTAGACTTTATCATGCCTTACTTCCACTGCAGTCAGCTGCTTGATTCTTTTAAAAAGTTAACCACCAGTTTTAGGTCCATGTCTGCTTTTAACCAGAACTTTTTTGAATAGGTACCTAAGAGGTTTGCAATTGGTCCTTGATGCAAATGTAATGTATTGGTGTCTGCACAAGTGATACAAAACACTAGGAAGGTCAGATTGTAAGCTCCTCTGGGTCAGGGACTGATATATATAATTCTGTATATTGTCTAAGGTGCTATTGAATTTGTATAATATACACAAAATGCATTCAGTGCATCATCTATTGATCCATCCTATCAGGAAAGCAGATTAGGGTACAAACCCCAACCAGCTGCAACTTTCCAGCCACCGACAAAGTCCAAGGATCCTTTTGCTTGCAAAGATTCAGAAACCATTCGCTTTATACAGCTTACAGCAACCAGATACAATAATGTCCAATTACTTTAAATCAGTTAAGCGTCCAGAAGCCCATAGACTCTGCTAACAGGCTAACCCGACACCGCACAGTCATTATTGCACCAAATGAAATGTTTAATGACCTAATTGTCTGCAAAGTTACAAACAAGTCAAGTTGGTGGAGCCTCTAATTGAAGCGATCTAACAGCACAAAGTGGGTACATTGTATTTTCCAGCGCTCAAAAGCGCAGACATCAACTTAGTGTCACAGCGCTTGACAAAATAATTTTCTAGAAAGCCATTTTCTTAATTTCAGTTAAAAAAGAGCTTAAAGCTGAATGCTAAATAAACAGCTTCCTGTGGCTGATGGCTTCTAGTAATTGGGAATATATTTACATTATACTCTGTCGTTCTGCATTGGAGAAGCAAAGCCTTTAGGTGGTGCACTTGCCACGCGAAACGCCCCTACGGACCAGACATGTTTTAATGTTCCATTCTGATCTTTGTCAAACAGGAGGTACCTTTACACGAACACAAGATTTATTGACTTTGAAAGCAAAATCATTTTAAGCACAGAAAAAAAAAATCTAAAAAATGAAAAAAATACAAACACCTGGATTTAGTGTTTTCATTGCAAAACCCTTCTTTTAAATGTCTCGACTATAGAACAAGCGCAATTTAAAGAAAGTGTTGTGTTGCCTATTTAAACTCAGCTGTTGGTTGCACAATAAAAGTGATTCTGGCACTTATGCATGACCATTCTTAGTGCTTTTGAAGCTGCAGTACAGTTGGGGAAGGGAGGGGTGGATATGCTCTGGACCAGCATGTTCTGCAGCTATTTGCTGTGATGGTGCCTTCTCCAGGAAATCAGCTTTATATAGTTAAGATAGATTGAATTTGTGTTTTTGTAGGATATAAATCAAACTGTCAATGTGCATTGCAGGAGAGCAGTATTCTGCTGGAGGCCACGAGCACAGGAAATAACAATGCCAAGTCTGTCTGTTTCGGAAAAATGCAAAATAAAGTAGTAGAGCTTGTAAAAATAAATACCATTTTCCATTTCAGCTTTATACTACAGGCCACACATGCATTTTTAATCAACCTATGTCTATAGAGGGTGGTGCAGCCCCTACATCTTCAAGGGGCCACACATAACACTGGGGAACAAGTTTGAACAAATTTTTTGTGGTCAGAGGTTGTGCGCTGCTCTACGTAGTGAATAAGCAAAATGTATTTTTCTACTTACACACGTATGTCCTTTCTTTCAGATCATGTCTGGCTCTGCTGTTTCTAGTTGTAAGTGCCTAAACAACCCTGCTTCATTTTGTTAAATCTGTGGCAGTTTCACCATTCCCAGTCAAAGGGTGAACATCAGCACATTTGTAGAGCAAGCCTATTTGGCATATTTCAAAGTTAAACTTGGTGATCAAGATAAGTCTTGGGCCCCTCATAAGTGTGCAAACAATGTACCAAGGGTATACGGATGTGGACAAAGAGAACACGTGATAAGATGCCATTTGGTATACCTATGGTTTGGCGAAAGCCAGGAGATCATTTCAGTGACTGTTACTTTTGTATAGTGAAAACTTCAGGATATAACAAGAAAAATAAATGTAACATAGAGTATCCTAGTCTACCATCGGCTATACGTCCAGTGGCTCATTCAGATGAAATCCCAGCGCCAGTTTTCGTTACACTACCCGCTCTTGAAAAACATGATTATGGTGATGAACTAGGTGACAACAATGATGAAGAGTTTTAAATTCAAGAGGATTCTGTTCATAAAGGATTAGATCAGCATGAGTTGAGTGATTTGGCACGTGATTTGGGACTATCGAAGAAAGGTTCAGAACTCCTAGCATCAAGACTGCATGAGAAAAACTTACTTTTACTTAAAAGGAACAAAGGTATCGTACTTTCAAACCAGAGAAATTGCATTTCTGCAGTACTTTAGAACTGACAGTGGCTTTGTGTATTGCCATAACATACCCAGTTTAATGGAGGAATTGGGAATTCCAATCTATAACTCAACTGAATGGCGACTATTCATCGATACCTCTAAGCGGAGCTTACAGTGTGTCCTCCTTCACAATAGCAATATACTTGGGTCAGTCCCAAATTGCCATTCAGTTTCTCTTTGTGAAGAATATGCAGACATAAAGAGAGTCAATGAGTTGTTACGATATCACCAACACAATTGGATCATCTGTGTTGACCTTAAAATTGTATGCTTCCTTTTTGGTCAGCAATGCAGATACACCAAGTATCCCTTTTATCTGTGCATGTGGGACAGCAGAGCTTGTGAGAGACATTGGGTGAAAAGGAATTGGCCTCCAAGATCTGCCCTAAAACCAGGTGATCCAAAAATTCTACATGAGCCACTTGCTGATAGAAAGAATATTATATTCCTGTCTCTGCACATGAAACTGGGTCTGATGAAGCATTCTGTTAAAGCTTTGCCAACTGAAGGAGTTTTAAGTACCTACTTTTGGCAATGCTTGTTTGATTGCGTGTTTGATGGTCCACAGATTCGGCATCTCATCAAAGAGGAACGTTTCATCAAGACAATGTCAGAAGTCAAAAAGAATGTTTGGTTATCATTCAAAGCCATTGTCAAGGACTTTCTTGGAAACACATGAGCAAATAATTACACAGAAATTGTCTAGAAACTCTTGGAGAGCTACAAAATGCTTGGTTGCAATATGGGCATCAAGGTGCATTTTCTGCATAGCCATCTTTCTAACTTCCCGGAAAACCTTGGTGCAGTCAGTGATGAGCAAGGTGAACGATTCCACCAAGATTTGAAGGTCATGAAAGGACGGTATCAGGGTAGATTGGATGTACATATGATAGCTGACTATTGTTGAAGCATCCGGCAGGATTGTCCTAACACTGAACACTCCAGGAAAAGCTATAGGTGTAAATTTTTACCTTAGCCGCTTAACCGATTATTTTCAAATGTTTTACTGTAAAAAAAATGTGATAGAGTAACAATAAATCCTTTGTATGAATAAAATTAATTTAAATAAACAGTACATTCATGTTATTATTTCATTATTTTTTCATTATACGTAAAATTTATATGTTTTTTGACAAAAATGGAGGGTACCCTGTATCGTAAAAACTGAATGTGATAGCAAAAAACTGGGGTAATTTCTGGATTCACCACCCAAAAATTAGTAAAAAAGTAAGTGTAAGATCTACCTCAATAAAAAATGCATTCACCAGTGTATAAGGTATATGTATTACTATTAGGATTGCCACCTTAAAAAGGAAAATGTGTTGGCTTCATGATCTTTTCCCTAATATTACAATTGGCAGTTGTATTGCTTTTTCTATTTGTTACTCATTTGGTCTCAATATCTGGCATTTATACTGTTTTATTTGAACCCAAAAACATTTTGTTTGAGGTAACTTGGCTTGGCTTGTTCAATGTGTAATGCAAGTAGCAACATATTACCAATGTGTTCATAGGGGATACTTCCAGGTTCACAGCCCAATATTTATATAAATGTAAATGTCAATGTTGGTGCTTTGAGCTGTTTGTCAATAACAACTTCTACTCAAATTCTCATTGGCTTGAATATTTGCTCCAGTTTGGCTGAACAGACCTTAAACTGAACTGAATCAAATTTAAATCCTTTATTGGGAACAAGTCAAAGGCTATACAAATTCGACAGGAAACTGTGGACAAACTCCAGGTGAGGTTGGGGAATGGGAACGTGTCATAGAAGACATAGAAGATTGTTACATTAGACTCTTAAAGATCAATGCCATTACAACTCTATTAAAAAAGTAACGTTCCAATTTCTGACTACTGTGGTCTAAGAGCCACATAATAAGTATCACATGTGGACCTTGGGCTTTGGGTTGGGTATTAAGGCTTTAGGCAACAGTCCCTTAAAATAGAAGTAAACCTAAACTAAAATATATATAGCTTTCCAAATCACTAGCATACACAATTGTCCTTTTTTCCAAAAAAAAATATTTGTTTTAATCTTTTTTTCTTTGTTGGGTCTTAGTAATACTGGTCTAGTGCAGACTTTGCAGTTAGTTTCTATCTACTATGCAACCATAGATGGCTGCATGGCATTTTTCATCCCGGTTCCTGATGGGTTAATAGCAGGCCATGGCTACATAATGTGAGTTACAATGTCCAAATTTAGTCTATATTGGATGTCTGTGTGACATGGTGACAACGTAGAAGCATAGTGGGTAGATAGAGCAGAGTATTGCCACCCTATAGCAGGAAATGCTGGAACAAGAACCTTCATGGCTGGATCACCATGTATAATTTTCAATGGAAGCAGAAGCTTTAGGACATGTTCATACCAACTGCTGCCCCAGAATTCCCAGCTGGTTTACTGGTTCTTTCCATGCTGCTCAAAGCAAAGCAGTGGCACCTACAACTGCCGGCTTAACAATGTAGTTGGCGATTGGTGGTCATTTGTCAAACATTCCCAACCCTCCTATTAACTTCTCCATAGGGAGAGATCCTTCCAAAAGTGCCTGGTCGCACTTGGGAACGAATATAGCCATACTGCTGTACATGCTTCTGTGAACAAGCCCTCAAAAATATTGAAAATGACTTTTGAAATTACATTATTATGTTAAAATGTAACATATAGAAGATTTTAGTGGCTGGTTTCACAAAATATTTAACCCAGTGCTTCAGGTAAGCCAAATGATAAACACCGGTATTTCTAGGTTCTGTTTCCCATTTGTCCACCTGCCTATTAGTAAAACTGCTTCATTAAAGTGCCAATTTATTGTCCAAATAGCATACAGGTGACATAGGAAACCACTAAACTGAAATGGGAAATGGTCATCCTTTTGGCTGGATAGTAACCAACGTCTGGCTGAACAGAATTATAGCCTGCTCACTATAGTATAAATGAGTGGTGCCATTATACTAATTGATTATCCAAAGGGTAGGATGGTATTGGATATTGGTTGAAGATACACAACCTAATCACATACCTGCCTATAGGTCCCTCACCAAGATGGAATCACCCAATTTGATGAAATACAATTGGATCTTGTGACTGCCATCCCATCTTTTGGGCCCCTTACTCTTCCATTCCTAGCTCCATGCCCCAGGTCTCAAATAGTAACAACCACATAACACCAGACTGTGAAGGTACACAATACCCCCACTATGCTGAAACCTTAATTGCTGGAAGAACCAAATTCAGCATTCCTAGCCCTTCATAAGATTATATTACTCTATCCTTGGAAGATGTACAGAACATTGATGTAATGACATTTCACATGGAAAGCCTGTGTCTGCTCTACAAATGAGGAGGTTTTATTAAAGTTCTCAATCTCAACATTTTTCATTTTATGAGCATCCTTGATTTTCTCCTTGCTTTTTTTTATTCTTGAGCACTAACAAAGGCTGTGGCCATGGCGAACATATCACGTCAGCCTTGCCAAGCTTGTTGCTCATTATGTAAGAGACCTTGTATTTGTCTTGATAACATGATTGGCAAACAGTAATATTCAAGATTCTGCTTACTTTTACTCAAAGCAGAAGAATTTAAGGCTTTGACTAGGTTATCTCCAAACTATAATCATAATGTGACCAGAAATCAAGACAATTGTGCATATCTATTATATTTGCAACCATTTGTATCTTAATAAAATTATACTTGGTGAGTCATCCTGCAGGTCTTTTTTTAGGAACTTTTGTTGTGGCGTGTCATAATTAAACCCTGTCTACCAATTAGGCTTCTGTGTGGTCACACCGGCTCCCATTGTGCAGGCATTGCCACTACCATTACTAAACCTGTCCTAAGAAATATCATACAACCAGACAGAAAGTAACTGAAAGGTGGCCAGAGAGGTCAGCAGCACAGATAGGAAAAAAATAATGATCATGAACTCATTGCTGTTTCTCCAAATATTCCCCCATGGGAATAAACTTACAAGATGGGGGTATATTGGGGTAATCTTAGATATGCATGCAGGTTATTAGTTTTCTATTTGACTAGTATATGCATTGACACAGGGGGATTCTCATCATTGTTCCCCCATTGATGTCTGCTGCATTGTGAGAAGCTTTGGGATTCGGGAAGGTTTACTCTCAAGCTTCATGTATTATTATTATTATTATTAATAAACAGAATTTATATAGCGCCAACATATTACGCAGCACTGTACAATAAATAGGGGTTGCAAATGACAGACTTATACAGACAGCGATACAGGAGGAGAGGACCTGTATCAATAGAGACGGTTGATTCAGGGAACATTTGAATCCTGGAATCAGGAAGGATTTTTTTTTAACCCCTGTTGGAGCAAATTGTACCAGGGTTTTTTTTTTACCTTCTTCTGGATCAACTAAATCGACTATAGGGTTTTATATTTGGGATATGTTTATTTCCCTAATGGTTGAACTTGATGGACTTATGTCTTTTTTCAGCCTGACTTACTATGTAACTATGTATGGATGTAAATGTGCACATTGATTGTGTAGAATGTGTATGCATTACAGCTAACATATAGACTTCAGTCTTGTAACAATCTTGTATTTACAAGGTGTCATGTGTATCTGCTAGGGGATAAAAGACTATCATGGCAGATCCTGGGTGATCCAGCAAGCCTGGAATGGACTTCTTACAGTTTGTTCTTAGTTGGCAATCATTTTCAATCCTAGACCAAATCTATTTTACAGGTTTGCTGGATCGCCCATGCTTTTCTTTTTTCTCCAGTCTTGCAGCGCTTTCTTAAATCATGCCCAGAGTATCAGGAATTAAATGTAAATGTACAAGTTACCTCTAAGATATAAATGCATATGTTAATCATAAACAACTAATTTGATAATTTGACATCTATCAGTGTCTAGAAAACATTCTGCATTCTCTAATGACTTGACCAGTACCCTGGTGGATATTTTGCAAATTAAGTTGCAAAGGCTTTAGTCCACATGAGGGAGCACTGAAAGTTTTTATTAATTCATAACAAGCAAAATGTACTTTAAGATAACGCTGTGATTTGCTAATAATATCACAGGTTCCATGGATGCTTGTGATTTACAGTTACAGGTGCACTTTAGTTCACAATTGATCAAAGCTCAGTTCTGATTGGTCGCTGTAAGTATTTGTACATTATTATTCCTTGCAGTGTAATTATATGCAGGTTTTCAAGATTTTAAAGAGATCATTTTATTCTCCTGATGTGTCATGTGTGTCTTCTTCTAAGCCTCTTAGAATCTTTCCTTCTAATTCCCAGAGTGTGTAAATCTCACCTCTCCTGCCTGTCAGTGCTGGATCTGTGCTATATCCTGCTGTACAAGAGATGGCATTATGTACCATATAATTAATGAGTGTGTCTGCACAACCCAAAGATTATTATGTATGTTATCATAATGAAACATGGAACATAGAAAGGAACCAGCAGAGCAACAGGATGCCAACAGATGATGCCAACATGCTCGGTCACTGAGCTCCATGAAGATCAGACGGGTATTATAACAATGACTCCTATGTTATCTGTAGACACTCATGGCAATGAAAGCAACTTATCAATTTTAGTTCTTGTGTTAGAAAACCAGAGCTAAAATCTGACTGGTGGCTTGCTGTTAGCAGCAACTGAAACCCCATGGCAAACAGCTCTTGTAGCATGTCCACGCCTATCTGGATAAATAGATAGATAGATAGATAGATAGATAGATAGATAGATAGAACCAGCCGAAGTATCATTGAACATTCTGATAATCTACCTATAGTATAAAGAAGAGATAGTGAGCAGGGATGGGCGAGAATGCCTCTGTCATTCTTAAAAAAAAATGTCCTCGAACTTCCAATGGTTCCGCAAATTTTCGGGGAACCGATTTCGCAAAACCAGCGGAGGAGGAAATTAAAACCGGAGGATCCTTAGAGCTGCATTCAGCCCTGGGAATCTCCCTGTTTGCGATCCCCGGAGCACTAGAGGTTAATTAACCTCTAGTGCCGTGGGGATTGCACACTTTTCTCAATGAATGCAGCCACAGCTGCAATTATTGGGAAGATGCCCTCCTGACATTGTAATATAGGTATCCCTTACAAAGGATTTCCAGGGCTGCATGATGCAGCCTCCTGCAATCCTCCTGTACAGCAAGAGCTTGACCTCTTGGCGAATCAGAAAGCCGTTCTTGCTTACATTTTTGATAAGCGAGAAAGGCCTGATTCGCCGCGAGATCGAACTTAATATTCTCTATTCTAATAGTGAACTCCTACGTCCATTTAAATTATCTGGTATTGTAAAGATAGGAAATGAAACTAAATTAGTTGGATGATATAGATAGAAAGATACATATAGATAGATAGCTACAGATAGATGGGAGCTAGATAAACAGATGGAGATAGAAAGGTAATAGATAGATAGATAGATAGATAGATAGATAGATAGATAGATAGATGATTGCATCTGAGGTTTCCAATTCTCTGAATATCAAAGACCAGTTGACCAATATACTATACACTACCCGTGACATCTTCCAACAACTCCTTTAGTGAGAATCTCAATGTCAATGCTGTATCACAGACCCAATAAATAAAATGGGGGTCCTAAGCAAATATTAAGTGTGGGCCCTAAATGCACAGCATACCAGCTCTCTGCACCCCTGACATTCTGTCATTTGGGGTCCTAGGGAAGAATCTATTGGAGTCGCTGGTTGTTGGGAGATGGCACAGGTAGTGTATAGTATATTGGCCAACTGATCTTTGCATCCGAGGTTTCCTATTCTTTGCATATCTATCTATCTATCTATCTATCTATCTATCTATCTATCTATCTATCTATATCTTTTATCTATATCACCCATCTAATTTTGCTCCCTTTATCACCCTTACAATAGTTCACTATCTCTTCATTATACTATAGGTAGATCTGAGTGTTTTATTTGGGATCTCCGAGACCCATATGGTGCCAAAAAGCCACACATCAAGGCATTAGTGAATAAGACATCTCCAACATTTCCAAGGGCTTTTGCACTGGCACCTGATCTGTAAAACACCCGCGGCTGATCCGTAAAACACCCGGATTGGCGACCTTTGAGCGGTGCTCGTCCAACAGCCAAAAAAAGTTCTTTATCTTTTTTCATTTGCTTTTGACAATAAATCCTTTTTTGCTTTTTTTTTTGGTATTTGGAGTGGAGTGTTCATCCAGCACAATTCCAAAGAACAGTCAAATGTTACACTGCAATTTTCTCCCCGTCCGCGTCGGCTTTAAGTGGCTACTTAAAAAGTCAATATAGCTCTTCGTAGTAGGTGGCTTTCCTTTTTCTACCTTGTTGCCTGGTGGATAAAGCAATGCACTTCTTCTTAGGGGAAAGAGAAAAAAAATATATGTTTATCTTGCTTTTGCAGATTTGCTCTCTACAGAGACTTTTTTTTTGGATCCCCTTAAAAGTCACATTTATTTATCCCCAGATTAAGATGGAGAAATACAAAAAAGTGTTTTTTTTTTTTAAATCGCATTTATCTTTGAAAGATGCTGTCACCAGCCAGTGGCTGGCCTAGACACCGGGGACATGAGTTCTATCTCAGACATAAGATCTTCTTATTTCGTGGTGTGATGGGCTTGTCAGATGACACCAGGCTGTAACACGCTCTTCGTTGGCTTAGCGGTGCATACATTAAATCTCTCCCCCCTCCTTTGGACGCACAGAGCATTACTGTAGCTTTGTCACAGCTGCACAGCCGAGTTCTCCTCTAACTTAAACAAGCTGGACTGATTCTAATGTGCAAATTGACAGTGCCTCCAACCATCAATTATCGCTTACATGGAGATGTTAATTGCTTTTAACTCTCGCTTAATGCGGGCGCCATGTTTACTGTCCGATCAGGCTGTATCCTGTAAATACCGCCAGGCATGTTTCTAACAGTAAAGGAAAACATATTATTGTGCCCAATATTCATTTGATTTTTTCTACTAAAAATAGCTGTATATATTTTGTTAGAACAATGTCTATTTTTCAATCCCGGGATATGTAGTTTGATATTATTATTAATGATAAACAGGATAAATATAGAACCAACATATTACACAGCTCTGTACATTAAATAGGGGTTGCAAATGACAGACAGATACAGACAGTGACACAGGAGGAGGAGAGGACCCTGCCCCAAAGAGCTTACAATCTAGAAGGTGGGGGAAGTACCACACAGTAAGAGGGGGATATGGAGGGGTGGGTGAGTAGTGAGGGTTTAGGAGACAGAAGAAGACGGGTAGGTGAGGTTGAAGCGTTGGGTTTTGTCTGATCTTTTAAATGAGCAGAAAGTAGGAGCAAGCCAAATTGGACGGGGAGGACCATTCCAGAGAGTTGGGGCAGCTCTGGAAAAGTCTTGGAGTCTTGCGTGTAACGAGGTTATATGTGGTTGCTTTACTTAAGGTGGATTCAATGAAATCATACCCACAACTTGCACAATTTTCACATTATTCAACTAGAATGTCTGAGACTTGAGTAAAGGTTGATTCAAACATTTTCTAAATAAATCCAATGTGCATTTCACTTCCTTTAGCATCCTTGTGCTCCTCTATGCTTCTTATGATTACTTTCCCTGCACTCCTTTCTGCTTTCTATATTTACCTTTTCAGCGCTCATCTCTGCTTGCTACACTTACCTTCCCAGCATTCTTTTCTGCTGCTTATATTCGCCTTCCTAGCACTACTCTCCATTAATAACACTTTTTATGCTCCCCTTGGTTTTTACCTTTATTGCACTCCTCTCCAATTCTTATATTTACCTCCCCTGCACTCCTTTACACTTCCTATACTTTCCATTCTTGCATTCTTTACTTCTTATGATTACTTTTCCTGCATTTCTTTCTGCTTTCTATACTTACCTTCTCAGCGCTCTTCTCTGCTTCTTACACTTATTTTCCTGTGCTTCTCTCCCCTTGCATTATCTGTGCTCCCTTCTGTTTCCTATACACCTCATGCTTGTGTTCCTCTCTCCCATTTATCATTCCCACACTCCCCCCATTTCTCATACAAACTATCTGCACACTAAAGTATTATTGATTAAATAATAAAAATCGCAGAAGCAGTTTGCCTTCTCTCCCTCGCTCTTTTTTGCAAACGGATTGTTTGCATTTCTGGCAGACAGTGGTGGAGTGGTGTCACAGATCCCCGCAGGTCCAGGTCACCTGTGCCTCCTTCTTGCTCACCTTCCTTGCAGCCCCCTGCTGCCAGCACCATCTCTGCCCTTTTGGCTGACTACTCTCCTGGATTTCCCTTTTGTATTACGCTTCAGTCCCTGCTTGTTGGCAGTCACGGGGGGCACAACCTGGCAGTAGCTTGCCGTACTATATTCTCACCTCTAGGGGTCCTGGAGAAGACAAGCTACTTTTTGGACCCTGTGCCCCATGCACATCTCCACCCACAGGGTGGGTTACACAGTGGGTCCTCCACTTGTGGAGTCATGACAAATGGGGTGGAACGTAAGGAGATTTTTCTTTCAGCTGCATTTGTAAACAAAAGCTTGAGCTCTGAGCGTTATACACAATAGGTTTTGTTTAGCATAGCAGCTATGTGTAATCTGGTAAATTTATAAATATATTACAAAAATACACATGATTGATGGAATGGAAGGAGAAGTATGAAATCAGGCTTTAATGTGGAACTAAATTAAAAAAATGAAAGCGGAACTAAATCCGAGCTACTCACCTATCTGGTGCGGATCAGGCAGGTACTCAGCGATCAGGCTGGTAAGAACGATTATTGTGGAAGGGACATCTCCTGTTCCCTTTTTGCTATACCCACCTGCCTGATCATGTATTTTTCAAAGTGGGACTTTAGTTCTCACTTTGAAAAATGGCGGAGCACTTTTCTGGTGTGTGAGGATTGCAAGGCACTCATGGACCTCCAGTTTCATGTCTGTATATCTGCAGTGTGAAATCTAAGGCACTATTGTCTCTGATTGCTAGGTTTAGGAAGTTTGAAGTGATTTGGTGATAGCACTACTGTTGTTCACTCTTCTTTTTTAAAACATTCTTTATTTAAGACTTTTAAACGGGATACAAAAAAATTAGGGGAGGGGAAACATGGACAGCTTAAGTTTGCAATAAAATAAAATAAACACATCAACATAACATCCGTAAAAGAATATTCCACACAAGGTAGTGCAAGCTTGGTACAACAATATAAGAAATCAGTTTATAAAAGTGCTAAACAATCCGTAAATAAAGAAGGAACGACAAAAGGGTATGTGGGGATGGGGGAGTTATGACACAACGGAAAAGGTACAGGGGAGGGTTCACAAAATGTGGGGAGTTCTCCTATAAGGGTTCTGCAACAGCCAGTTTAGCCAAAGGGTAGGGGTGTGTGGGTCAAATGGAAATTTTTTAATTGGGGGCAGTAAGGTCCCTATATTCATTAGCGGTCGTGAACCGTGACCAGTAGTACCATGTATGAGCCACTTTCGTTCACTCTTCTTTTTGATGGAAGCTGTGACATAGAAGTTGCAAAGTCCTCCCTCTACCAATTTGGCAACCTACATGCAAAGACACATACAAAGGGAAAAAAAAGACCAATACCAAGGGGAACAAAGAAAATTTGCCCTCTGTCTGCCATTTTTAGGGCATAGCCTTAGTTCCTTTTTAGCTGGACAGGTTCCCTTTAATTTCCCATCACACTATGATGGGTGCCCCCACCACCACTGCACAATGTGACATGCTAATGCAATAAGCTTGCGTACACCGCAGTGATATTGAGACTTTTACGACCGTTTTATCGCTTTATCTGTGAATCGTTATTGAATTCATCTGCATCTTCCTGCGTCTCGAGCCTAGGCAAAATATGTTTTCCTAATTAGCTGAAGAGAGCCGAGTTTTTTTGCCTGTCTTCTCCCTTCTGTACAGTAACGTCTTTTGTCAAAGTAAAGAGGTGACAACCGGCAGCTTCGTATTGATGGCTGTTTGTCACCTTTTGTCAAACTGAATTGATTATCACATTTGCACAAATTTAGTCACCGGTGATGGTGACTCTTTAATGCCTGCGCGGTAATCGGGCTTCATTCTCAGTGCTGAAAGATCATAGGGGTTTTCTAAATGATGTTTGTGCTTTGTTCTTATTTATTTATTTTGAGCGCTCAGGCAAAACATTAATTATAGCTCAGATGCTGGCTCTTCTGATATGTCTAACAAACAAAAAAAAAATACATTTCCCCTTGTTGCTGCACTGAAATGTTTAAAATAGAATTTTAAAGCTGAGCTCCAACCTTAATGGTAGCACCACAGGCCTGTGCCAACATTGTGGTGAGATAACCATTGTGCTGCACATTGTGTATGAGGTTCAGGTTTGAATTGAATCCTCCTTGGTGCCAGCTTTTTTTACCCATTGAACTTCCAATGAATTTGCCAAAACAATTTTTAATAACCATAATGCACTGCATGGCCTTGGAACTATTTCAGCTGATTGATGGCAGATACCCCACACTGGGGTTTTACAAGCAGGAATCCCAGGTTGTGTCTTTGGGCAAACATGGTCAAAAACAACACTCATGATTATCTGAGCTGTTACCACATCAATGGGATCGGTAATTTTTTATGGCATTGCAGTCGTTAATGTATTTGGTCATTGCTTGTCTTGATGTTGGATTTACATCTTGCACATGGTGACTAAGGTGGGCTTTTTTTTATCAGTAGGTATGTGTTGTGTTTTATTTTAGTATACTTCCAAGTTGTCTTTGTGTTTATTCCTGAAAATTTGATAAGGGGTAGATATATACCTCTGTACTCATTCTCTGGGTGGTGAAAAGAATATCAAAGGGTCCTTTCATTAAAATAGAATCCAATAAGCCCACCAGCAACCATTTTGGACAACAGGACGTTGGGAAAGGGTCCCGTCCCTCCACTCTGAGACCCCCACCCAGGAGAGAGATGTACAAAAATTGTGTGTTCTATTAGCACTGACCACCAATATTGGTGAACGAGGGGGTTGGCACCAGCATTACTAGGGGAAGAGGGAGGGAATTGACCACTAATGCAATGATTGTAACAGCACTGATCCTTGCCAGCAATGCAGGAAGAGTAACGTAACTGCTCCTGAACAGCTATGTAAAGTAGGTATTTTCTATCTATCAAAAGATATTAGTTGTATCTTGTGCACAAATGATCAAGTATTTCTGATTAGAGTTTCATGCTGAAATGCGACAACTTGCTGTCTGGAAAAAAAAAATTGGATGGGTAAATCTGGTATGCACATGGGCATTGTTTCTGAGTGAACGATAGATCACCAATTGGAATATCAATCAGATCAGTTGGTCAAAAGCCAATTGGCAGCAGATAGCGTGTTCTATTAGGTAAGCATTGACAACCAATGTAGGATAAAGAGGGAGTTGGAAACATTGGTACTGACTAACAATGCATGGTGAACGGGGAGGGTAAAGCACTGCCAATGCAAGGAGGGTAACTGCTTCTTACCAGCAATGCATGTAGGGCAATATACCTTCTCCTGAACAGCAATGTAAGGTAGGCCCCTTCTATCCATCAAAAGGCACTGGATGTATCCTGTGCACAATCATTGAGTATTTCCGATTGATATTTCAAGCTGAAATGTGACAGCTTTCTGTCTGGAAAAAACAATTGGAAGGGTAAATCTGGTATGCATTAGTGCAGGGGTGTCAAACTCAAGTACACAGAGGGCCAAAAAATTAAAAACTTGGACAAAGTCGTGGGCCAACCTTTATTGAAAAAATTAAGGACATTTTTCCTTCTCATTAGATATAAACCCTTTTCATATGGAAACAAAGAGGTTTTGTCTCACATTCAATCTGGAACAAGCTTATATTAAAGAAAGAGCTATAAAAAATTGTTTTTAATTTTATTTTAGAAAAAATCCTATGCCTCTTTCTCTATTTGTAGCTTTCTCAGTTAAATTTCAATGGTAACCTTTTTGCACAGGCTAACAATAATAATAGCAGTATTCTTCTATGAAAATCCAACCATTCAAGTCCATGCCTTGGAGTAGCAAGGAAAAGCTGAGGGGGAGTGCCGGAAATGCCAGACGCGGCCAATGCGGAGCTAAATCTTATGAGTGGCCCGCCGCTGAAACTCCCTCCTCATTGAAAAAGCACCGCTACTAAAATTCCCAATATTTGCGTCTACAAAACAGGGCCACGCATAGGCAGAGAGACCGCTGGTCTATAGACGCGAGTGATGCCGGGAATTGTAGTAGCCGCACTATTTCAGTGAAGCGGCAGGCCAGCTGCAGTTCATATTTAGGATTCCTTTGGGGCCCAAAAAAAAGGACGTTGGGGGGCCAGATTTGGCCCCTTGGACAGAGTTTGACACCCCTGCATTAGGGCATTGTTTCAGGGCTAGCAAACGATAGATCAACAATGGGAATATTAATCAGAAAAGTTGGTCCAAAGACAATTGGCAACGGATCAGCATACCTACATAAACTTTAAACTCCCCTAACACCAGAGGGTCCATGTCAGACAAATGTTCTATCTCTACCCATGTGAAATCATATTATACCGATATGCACAGGCCCTTGACCCAAGAATCAGCCACAAGACTGCTGGGCCCTTTCCTATGTCTGTGAGTAGCAATCAGCAGAACTTTACAAGCTCAGTGACTTTTAGCCCTCATGCTTCCAGGCTGATTTTTTTTTTTTTTTTTGAATTTGAAACTCATCATGCTCTTGACCTTGTCTTTTTTTTTTGCTAAGGGATTTAACGGAACATTGTTTTGTTGCCATAGCAGTGTTTTCTGGCTTTACTGCTTTCTCCGCGCTACTCCATTAACAAAAATATATTTACCCTTCACAAAATAATTGTCATTAGCTACCTCCTTTATCCGATATCGCCTGGGTAATTGTTCTTCCATCTTTTTTCAGTGTCTGTGCAAGCTGTTCTGCTGCATCCCTTCACGGTGGATAATGATGGCCGGGACAGCTGGGATTGCTGCTAATTCTTTAGGCGATGCGTTTGTAGTGGTTCGGCTCCGCAGACGTAAATGGAGTATGCGCCAGAGAGCTGCAACATTTCCCCCTTCTTGCATTGCATAAGTGCAATTTATGGAATCATTTCAAAGAGTTATGTGTACAAGGAGTTGATAGAATACTTGATACAAGAGAAAATGTAAGGCTTTGTATTGAGCAGTGGGTTTGTTTTGTTAGATACTCATCTGGTAAAAAGAGAATGTTGACTAATAGAAGAATGTCGGCAAGAGGTCTGTTGGACCATACCTTCCAGCAACCTGCATTTCGGAATTAGATCACGTTTAAAGGGTCATTATTCTACCTTGCCCTGGAACATTCACATTCCATGGTTGTCAAGCTGATTATTTGGTGTGACTACAGTTAGTTCTTTGACCTGGAACTAATACTAGAAATGAAAAATTAAAAAATCTAAGAATTTCAGTAAAATTTTGTCATTTTGGTGAAAAGAATTTGAAGTCAATGGAAACAGCAAATAAAAAAATAAATACCATTCAGGAAAAAAAATGAATATGTAGTACTCTACAAAGGTTAAACGCTTGGTACTGAGCCGTTTCCAGTGACGTAAGCAGTCATTTCAAATAGATGGGGTCTTCTTCACCCCTGATATGTGGACAGACCATTGGATTTTTGCTTGCAATAGATATCTTGGACCTTCAAGAAAATCCATGTTACCTCCGAATCTGCAACCCGCCTCCGTACTAAAATCATAATTTTATTTACTCAGCATTAAGGCATTAGGATTTCTTTTTATTGTAAAACTGTCAAAAAAGTAATGGCAGGAAATGATTTTATGAAATCCATTCTAGGATTGGTGGATCACCCCGGTTCTGCCATGATAGTCTATAGTGCTTTAATATAACAGGCCCATTGTATCTTATTGACTGGATACATTATGATTGGATGTACAGTAAAGAAAGACAGCTTCATAGACAAGGTCAAAGTTTGCAAGGAATTTGGTGGGTGTTGTTGGTATTGCTTTACCCGTAGTTGAAACAAAGATTTAACATTTGCAATGCAGATAGTGGTTTTTGGGGATGCAGTGTGTAATTTTGTAGCTCTGACTTTTCAGCTTTATTGCTCCTGAGGGTCATAAAAGCTCATTTCATCTACACCAAACTTGTTTTTGTTCCTAAAATGTTCCCTTATTGGCCTCAATTGTTTTTCCACAGAAAGAAAAAAACAGCAAAAAAATAAAATAAAATTCACCCCAAATAAATAAAGAAGGAATTTTAACAAAACATTTTTCCTGGCAAACCAGTGAGCAAAACAGAGTTTCCACTACTTTAAATTGATTAGCCCCAAAGTGTTGCATTCGGGGGAGCCAGCAGGGCATGTCATGTACTACCCCTACCTAGGTTCTCTTTGCAGTTGTGGTGTGATTGGCTCTTGAGGTGAGCACCAAGAATAATAAGAGTCATTTTTGGCATTTTGTTTGTTTTGAATGTTTTTCTACAAGTGTTGTTGTTTTTTATATATTGTTAAACATGAGCATCGAACATTTTATATCTATAGCATAAAATCGCTTACGCTATATATTGTTTTTTACCGCAGACCTATATTTCCTTATATTCCACAGATCTACACAGGGCAAATAAATATGTTTCAGACACTGTGATCGATCAGAGCAACCATGAGCCTCTTTATCGGAAAGGGGAAGTCAAGTGAAACGCAATAATGGTAATTTATTGAACTAGAAAATTAATGAACTGGAGCAAAGTCTGTCTAAATAAAATGCGCTGTGATTCCTTCACATTCTGCCACCATTGTGCCACAACAAATGTCGACCTGGCAGTTTATTACTGTAGCATCAGAGCAGCATGTTCTGCGGGTAAAACATGAAACAGACTGGTGATTATATAATGGATTGTGGAATCGTAGAACTTTTATTGTCTTGGGAAAATTTAAGCTAAAGTTCTGGCAGATTAAAAAAAAAATGTGTTCCCAAAACAGGCAGCTCCTTTACCATTTAGTATTGGGTCAACAGTCAGCCTTTCACCCAGCAGCAGATCCCACAGTAGAAGGAAAAGGATTGTTTTGTAGAATCATTTGTTTAGTTGGGGTTAGTTTGACTGTGTCATTACTCTACTTTTATGCTAGTTTTTGTGTCCTGGTAAACTCCTTATCTATAAGGGGGCTTTCTTTTTGATACTAGTTACATACTAGTAGTAGATACTACTACTTTAACAACTGGAAATATTTTCATATAAACATCATTTAAACAAAGTTACAATTACAAAGTAGAATTTTCTTACTGAAAGGATTGGGGTAATAGGGTTAATAGAGACAGTTAGTGTAAGGGTTATAGGGAAGGGTAATTGTGCATCAGAATTTGCATTAGGGTTACAGAGAAAACTCGTGTGAAGGTTACTGGAAGGTTTGGGATGCAGAGATGGTTAGTGTAAGTATTAGTCTGAATAGGAGGAGGATTAGTATAGGGTACAATTAATATGAGGATTACAGGGAAGGTTTGGGTTACAGAAAAGGTTTAATTTTAGGTTTAGAGGTTTGGTTTATGTTGACTACAAGGCTTACTTTCTACTTACTGAGATTAAGGTTCGGTTTAACGGTAGGTGTGGTGTAAAGATGACAAAAATGGCTATAGGTAAGGTTACTCACAGGACCAGTGGTTGGTTTTAGCTTTGGTTGGTATTAGGGTACATAAGATAATAAATGGGCTTATGGCAAGGCCAAATATTGTGGTTTCAGGAAGGATTACAGATAAGCTTTTGAGGATTGCAGGAAAGGTAAAGGTTGGGGTTACAGGCAGCCTCAGTGTAGGGTAATTAGGAAAGGCTGCTTAGAGTTGGGGATCATGAAAGTTAAGGTATGAAGGTGTTGGGAGAGGATAAGGGTCAGAGGTACAGGAAGGGTTGATGTTAATGTGGAACTTTAAGCAGAAAAAAGACACTTACCTGTACAGTTGTAAAGCCTTCAATCCATTGGGTTCCACTCCATCCCATCTTCCTTCTTCTTTCCAGTGTAAACTTGACACTGGATGTCACCATTTTCTTTTATTCTGACTTCTTCTTATGTCACATTGAGCAGGGAAGAGATTGGGTGATGCACCTTTCTAAAAATATAAAAATAAATTGAATGTGCATTAGATTGCCATTTTTTTCTGGCAAAGCCCCTTCTTGACCTGTTTTCCAGCATGCACATGTGACACATGTAAGGCTGCGAGTTTCCCATTCAGTCTTTACCGCCAGTGGTAAAGACAGTAGGGGAGAAATCCTACCCGTAAAAATAAAGTATTTATAACAAATAAATTGGTTAGCCACCCTTATATAATATGAAATGCATGGTGATTTTAGGCTTACATGGAGCATAAGAACAGAGATTATGGGAAAGGGTATTGTTGGGTTACAGGGACTTTGACTGGATTTAGGCCAAATAATCAGTAGCTCCACTTTAAAAACTAACAACTGTGGAAATGTTTTCCTTTCTTGGATGATTGGGTGATCTAAACTGTGAAGAAGGATGATAGAAGTTTAATACTGCAAATTCTCTTTTGATTTGTAAAGATGAACAATTTTGCATTGACTGTACCTTACATGTGACTTAACTGTTGTTCTATTTCTGATGTTTCCATGCATGCTGCAGTTCTGCCCGGAGGTGGCATTGCGCCAAACTCATATAGCACTCTGGAATCAACATAGACCCTTGTGCACACACAGTTGTTCGTGTTTACCACAAAACAGCATGACCGTGGTTTGTTTAGTGAGACGTCCTGCAGTATCTGGGTTTACAAGTGAATGATGAATGCACCCAGGGGAAGCATCGCTCGGAAATGACAACCTATTTATGACCAGATGGCGTCCATCATATCCCTAATGCACAATTTCCTCCTCTTCTCCCTTGCACCAAACAGGTTCTGACATTCATCCCAAGTCTGACCTACTTTTTATATAGGACAGCCTTAATTTAATAATAGATTGTGATCGGGGTGGGGAATAACTTCATGGCAAAT
This sequence comes from Pyxicephalus adspersus, assembly GCF_032062135.1. Taxonomy (NCBI): domain Eukaryota; kingdom Metazoa; phylum Chordata; class Amphibia; order Anura; family Pyxicephalidae; genus Pyxicephalus; species Pyxicephalus adspersus. The sequence continues at coordinate 9,474,802 of NC_092865.1, forward strand.
GGAAATGATTGCCCTAATTGTTAAAAGAAAATCTGTCATTTTCAATGAGTGTCAGATTCATGTCTTAATGTACATATGTTTATATATACATGTGAATAAATATACAAGCATTAATATTATTTATTAAGCTTGATTCTTTTTCAATAGCTTATATACTGTACGAGAATGTAGGGATGGGCATGGGCGGTATATCTCCCCCATTTTTGTCTTCCCGTCCAATTAGACAGGTGGCTAGGTATTAGGTAAGGAGCCTGGGTTTAGTATAGCAACCAATAGTTGCAGATTTGATAGATTGTTCCGGGGTCTTTGGCCCTGGAATGGAAGCCAAGGTTGGATGGACTTTTTATTTTCACCCCATAATCTACCTAAGGAGGAAGCCTCAATCGGGCAGGATCTGGTGCACTAGGGGTAACTGCCAAACTGCTTTGGCTTTATAGTCCTAGGGAGTTTTGGGAGAGGTGAGGTGTGTGTTACCTGATGTGCTTAGGTGCAACCTGCTACCAGAGTTAGAAGTTAGGATTATGGGACCACAATGGAAAGCATCCTTGCAGCAGAAGATACAAACCCCAGATTTGGAACTGTATCATGAGTGTTTGCAGAATGGGTTTTTTCTTTGAGTACTCACAATGTGGGGACTTTATGTTGGCTGTCCATTGATGGGTTCCTTATAGAGCTCCGAAGAATACAATGGTAACCTATTGACATCTGGATGGGGGACAGCAGGTAGACTGATTGGCATTGGACCCAAACTGCAGTCAGCTGGGTCACTGGTGCCCACTAGCAGAACAGTCATGAACCAATGTTTTAATATTTCCAGAGTTCAAATGGAAAAAATTAACAAATACTATGCTGATAAAACATGCCTTGCCATGTTCATTAAGACTGGAGTCATTGAGGTCTGTTTATAAAGCAGTGAAAATTACATTCACTCAAATATTCCCTAGTAGAGAACCAGTTACTGCCACTGAAATGCATGGACCTGGGAGATTTTCCACCAGAAAATGTTCAGTGAATGTCAGATTTTTACTGATTTTTTTTTTAATGGACTTCTTTGTATTGGTTTTTATTACACAGTATTTTTGCTACATTTCCATTGAAATTTTAATTGCAACATGCATACTTTCAAAAAGCAAGTAGGCTTGAAAATGTTAAAAATAATCCATAAAATTATAGATATGCTGAATATGTACTGTGTGTGTGTATGTATGTATGTATGTATGTATGTGTATGTGTGTGTATATATATATATATATATATATATATATATATATGTACAAACTCTCTTCTCCCTTGATATGAACACAGTCTTCATTTGACATTGCCATATTTTCTTGCCTTTCACTTGTACAGAATAACTTTCCCTTTCCATTCAGCTGGCGTCATCAGTAAAGTTTAGTATAGTAATAACACTTTCTAATCCAGGATTAAACCTTTTTATTCCCCCTCCAGACTGTCAAACTTCAAACATTGTCTTTTGCTGTATTTTTATGCAGATGTATGGACATTTGCTCGTTTTATATTGTGCCAGTGACAGAAAATTACTGGAAGATTTTTGCCGAGGGTTTTAAGCAAGATGAGAATTCTGCATATATGAATACTTTTTAAATGTGAATAGAAAAAAATCATTGTAAGAGGAATGCATTTGTCATCTGATCAGCAAACCACCTTCATGGGTTCCGCAACCTAAAATTATCCACCATTTAAACTTTTTTTTTACCTCCACATAGAAGATCTCTGAATATAAATAATTATCTGTATATAGAATATAATGAAGTGAAAAGCAGAAAGTGTATGTCTAAGCAAAGTAAAAAAACATATCCGGTACATCTTTGTAATACATGCTCATTATGCCTTGTTTTATCATTGAAGTAAAACCTTGGCAAATACAGAAAGATACCTGTTCATCTGCTGAGTATCTAGAGAGTTCCTATATCCCAACATGAGCTGACATCTCAATTCCTGCTGGTGTTGTCAGCCCTGTCTAATATGCTACAGAACTCCATCACTTCTTGCTTCTCTCTATCCTTTTCTACAAGCACAGAGCAATACAATGTTGCTGCTCTGATTCCCCAAAACCTGACTACATACCGTATTCAGGAAAAAGGCTCTAGGGTGATGTAGATCTGGGTGTTAGGAGACAATGATCATGTCAGCCATCCTATGCTGTAGGCCACTGCACGTGTTTTTTCTCTTCAACAGCGTCACTTACAGTGGCAGAGGAGATCAGGCAAATAGCTGTCCGTCCCCCGCTGTGCAATCTGCGGCATCCCCGGTTTTCCTTTAGCTGTGAATAGTCTCTCAGCATCTCCTGCTCTGAATGTGCTGCTGAACGGGATTTGGAATTGTGCTAAGGCAAATAAACAGGACGCGCTGACCTAGTTTACTAATCATGATCATGTAAAAACGTACAGTGCTGGGAGTGCCGAAAATTACCGAACAGTCCACCAACCTCAAAATTAATGTTGACTGTCGGCCCATATTAATAATTTTGGGATAACCCCCAATACTATATACAAAATTACAATAATGAAAAACTAATGTTACCGTGGAAAGTGTAAAAAGTGGTTAAATGTATAAAAGACATCAATACCATTTTTTTTCTACAAAACTTTTAAGAATACAAAATATTAAAACATTCAAATACACCCGCAACCCCTTTCCTATATATCTATATTTCCCAGTCCAGACACTTCCACAACAACCCTGGTTCTTGAAGAACCGGTATCTATACATGTGACAGCTACAAGGTACTGGTACCACTCACTGCCTCCCCTATTCATTCCCTATAAATCCGTCGCAGGGAGGCGATACATGGTAGCGGCTCAACATTTTCTGGTGTTAATTGGTTAAAGCACAGCAAGTGTAATCCTAGCCTTTAGACAGACGTAGACAATGATTCTTACCGCAACTACTAGTGCCTGGGAGCAGTAACAAGTAGCAACCATTTGGTGTTTGCAACTACATGAGCAGGCATTTTCTTGCAGTTGCAAGCAGAGCATTTTTACCGACTGTATGGAATTATATAATTTTGGGGATTGGAGCAGTTGCCCACTCTTGGATAATGTCTGAAAAACACATGCTACTGCAAGCAAACACCCAAAAAAGAGGAAAAACAAACCAATTTCAGTATTAACCAGTAAAGTATTTCTAACTTTACATTACCATCTTTTTTTTTTAAAGAAAAAAAAGGGTAAAGCCTCTCTCCGTCTCTCTTTGTTGCCTCGGCAATGAAGACAGAATGGGACCGCAGAGCTTCCCGGGATACATACGTCATGCATCCTAGAAGGCTTCTGGCTGCTTGTCCTGTGCATGCCCGATATTGAGCATGCGCAGAAGGAGCTGTTTCTTCAATTTTTTCCTATCTACATCCCCCAATCTCACGCCTGTGAAAGATCGGGTAACATAGGCGGAAGGTGGAAGAAGAGGATCAAAGATGGCATCGCTCCCGGCACTTCCTCTGTGCCAGGACGAAGGTGGATTCCAGGATGACACAGGACCTGATCCAGGAAACCTCTGAAGGGATCAACAGATTTATAAAGGTAAAGGTGAGTTTACTTCCGCTTTAATACTGATATGGTTAAGTGCAATAAAACCATTTAAAATTACTTGACTAGGATTACCATCTCTGAGCTGACATCTTAATCCAGAAAGTAGATGGTGACCCTGGATGATGCAAAGATGGCGGCATTCATGGTGGTCAATGGTGGTATGGTCAAGGCAGTGTCATGATCTCTGGGAGAGGTAAAACATCCCTGAAAAATACATTACTTATCATGCAAGTATCATACAGGAAAATAATATGATTTTAAGCTTTCCCTCTTTCCGCCATCCACATTGTTGTTGCAGATCACCAGCGATGCTCTTTATAAAGTGTAACCTTTGCTGCATTACGTTTCAGCATCATTAAAAGACAGTATACATTCAGCCTACTATAAGTGATTCCTCTCTTTGTGTTGTTGTGTGGAGCGGACTCCAGGCGGGGGGATAGCGGTTACCCTGACACTTTGATGAATCAGCCCCACAGAATAACATAACATGATGTCTCATTTTTCTCTGGCGCAGAAAATAAAAAAAGATGGCCCTTTGATGAATCTAGCCCTTGGGGGGCAATGTATCAAATGCTCTCAGCTGGAAAAATGAAGAATAATAAAATAGCACAGTCACTACATGCTATTAAACAGAACTTCCTGATGGGATTGCATTGCTTTCTTTATTGTACAGATACTCCATATAAATATAAAGCAGAATGCCAGGCAGATATCAACAAAAACACACAATATAATCCAGCTATTTATCAAAAGTAATTTTAAATATATTTTGGCTTTGATTTAGCTTCCTGTTTTTCACTGGAATGATTGGATTATGGTGGGCTAGATCCTATTGCATACACACTACGGGCAGTCTAACACTGCAAACATGCCTACAGGAGGTATGAGTTTAGAGATGACCTCATTACTGTGCTACTGTATCATTGTTCCGTCAATAGGTTGGAGGAGGTCCTGGGCCAAGCTGTTCGGCTAAACCACATTACTACTGAGCGCTATTTTTAAAATGGCAGTCTGGCAGAAATTCTCTATAAAGCAGCTCTGCAATAGAAGAAATTCTGGTGGCTGTAAGCTAGAATGTCTAGTTCAGTGTTTCCCAACCAGGGTTCCTCCAGAGGTTGCTAGGCTTTCCTTGAACAATGAACAATTTTAAACTCTCAAGACAGTACAACTGACACCAATGATTTTTTTGGCTATCTGTAAGGCTGACATTCTTCCCAATGGCCAGCCTCCATCTTCTTCCTTTTTTTTTTCTGATCTTCGGCCATCCTGCTTTACAGGGCCGGGATACCATACCTCCCACGCATGTGAAGGTTAGTTCCTTCAGTCCTGGCAACGTCAAGGGAAGCTGGGATGTGCCGGGTATCCCAACAACCAATGATGAGTTAAGCATGCGCTGCTTGGCCAAATTTGACAACTGAATGGAGTAATCAAGCAGGTAGAAAATGCTTATTGCAGTAGGGACATTACCTGTCCCTTTCTGCAATTAAGCACTACCTGATGGGAATGTTTCAATTTCCAACTCAATAATTTCCCCATATTTCCCCTGTACCACTTGTGATATCATTGTCCTAATGGTACATCACTGGTATTAGGATCTGTAGTAGAAGTTATTCCGAAGGCTGTAAAGAGTGACGTCCATTTAGTATTAATTGAAAGTCACATTTAGGTTAATCTACCACATTTCGGGAGTTCACAATGACCTTCTTCATCAGGGCTATAAGAAGACAACACAACTCAAAAAAAAATCCATAAATATTTATAATATCCTATGTGTAGTCTTCTTGATGACTACCTTCCTAAAAACCTCAAAACCAAAGCTTTGAAGTTGGAGTTGAAGGCAATTATTGTGTACCTGGACTTGGCAAAAAGTTACAGATCCTGGCAGAATCTCCATAGCCCTTCTCGAAAAGCATTTACTCACTTTCCCCTGTACTCTGTGTGTTGTCTTAATGAGGTAGAAACATGCTCCCCCAATCAGCATGCTTCCTGGATGGGGGGAATAGGATATTTACCACCCTGTCTGATCCATTTCACCCAATTTTATGTTCCTATCCAGGTGCCCCTCACCACTGCAAGATCTGATCCATGCAAACCAATTCAATATTCTCATTGCTGTTCTAATCGAGTTTTACAAAGAGACACATAGCAAAAGCAGCATTCTACCAGTTAAAAACTCTCACTAACTGACTTTGAATACTTTGAGAAATAATCACTTATCTTGGTCTAAGAATACCAAGATTCCCCCGTGCTGAGGCCCCATAGATCCATACATAGATTTGCAAGTAATTAAAAGCTGGCCTGAATTAGGTTGAGTTCTATTAAAATCAAGACTCAGAGGGGTTCATATCACATTCTCATGTAGACTTAAATTAACCTGTCTGCTTATAATTATAAAAAAAAACTAAGACGGAATTGCTGTTATTATTCATTTTATTCTAACTTTCCAGAATATGCGGAAGCTCGTTCACTGGTGGCTACCCACGATTACTTCTTTTAGAACTGGTAGATGCCTATGTAATTAAACAGCTCTGTTTGCATAATTTTACAATATTTATGGCATTTATTTTTCTAAAGCTCAACATTTATACCTTCTTTATAGCTGTTGCCCATTTCGCTTCCTTAAAAGCAAGGTGCCTAAATGTAGGCCTCTCTCTTAATCAGAGTTTCTTACCAGGATTTCTCCACAGTTTTCTAGGGGTTCTTTACGCAAGAAGCAATTTGGATCTCTTAGTTAATTACCACTAACAGCAATGATCTTTTTCTTTCTGTAAGGGGGACATTCTTCCCCCTGGCTAGCAATGTAAGACGACTCTTCCTATTGAGCTTCATACTAATGCACTTTGGATATCATATAGTATATATTATATATTTGTAAATATTATAGCAGGGGTTCCCTAAGAACTAAAATTTCAAGGGTTTACTAATGTTAAAAAGTTTGAGAAAGACTGTACTAAACCCTGAAAAACTTCTTGTTATACACTAGATTAGTACATTAGTACAGCGGCTAGTGCCGCAACAATCTGAAGCCATCTGGGTAAGGAACTAGCATGGAAGCTCCTATACAACCAAAGTTATTGTTGTAACCCTACCGCCTTTCCTCTTTGCCCATTTTCCCTTGGGACTGTGTGCATTGTGTAAGGACAGAAGGAAACTGAGGTGGGGACACCACAGTAGCCCTGGGTATATATGAACTGCAATGCAACTGCCCTGAGGCCTAATTCACACTGGCGGTGAGGTTGCAGCGTGTTTACCACTACTACAACTACAGCATCTCCCTGTGGCAGCCTCATAAGGAATAAATATGGGCAGCAGTACCAGTACCGCTCACTGCCGCCAGGTATCAAATGTGCGGACAATACACTTTCATCATTGAAGCTTGGTGATTCAGCAAACCTGGAATGGATTTCTTTAACCCCCCTAGCGTTCTAATTCTGTCCGTATTTCCACGCAAAAAGAGTTACTTTTTTTGAATGGAAAGTTATTTTACATTGTAGGCCTATAATTCTTAGGCAAAACTCACTGAAATATGTCCAATATTATTAAATTTATTAATAAACTTTAAATAAAAAAACACAAAAATCTGGTAAAATATAGGGTAATAATAGTAAAACATGTAATATAACTGTACAGTAACATGTATATTATATATATAATAAAATTATATATATATATATATATATATATATATATATATATATATATATATATATATATATATATATATATATATATATATATATATATATATATATATATATATATATAATATAAATATTTCTTTGTATTGGATTCAATACAGTTATTTTATAATAAATGAAATACAAAATTATCTGAATTTCCCGCCGCTCCTCCTGCCCGCACCGGCGCATGCACCAACGTCACTGGTAACCCTGGAGATCGTCTCTGCATATGCCGGTAGAAGATCAAAGAAAGAAGGCGTGTCCAGAGGAGCTGCAGGGACCAGCAGGATGCCGGGGGACGCCAACGCAAAGCGGGTTTTTTTATGTTTTAAGTGACCCCGAGTGTGACTCTGAATTACCGCTTTTTGCAGGTAAAATCCACCCCGAGTCACATTCAGGATTACCGCTAGAGGGGTTAAATTAAGTAATTTTCTATTTGCTAGCAAATGTTTAAAACCTGAACCAGATTAATTCCAGGTTTGCTGATCACCCAGCTGCACTGATGAAAGTGTATCCCCTCCAGCCTTGGAGAGCTTTAATAAATCTGGCCCATTTCAGCAATGTTTTTAGGGGAACTTGCTTATAAATGAACCTTGTAAATTTGGAAATAATTTGAAGAGAAGAGATAAGTTAGTTTGTCTTTGGCAGAAAAGAGTTTCTTTTACATTTTTCCAGGTTCAGGAGATGTAAAAAAAACTCTGATCGCTTCCACCAACTTTTTTCTTGTGTACCAGCAGAGTGGGAAAAGGTATATTTAGGGCTCTATTCATAAAGCAGGGAATCTGACATTCCCTGAAACATTCCCTGTTGGAGAATCAACTACTTTCATTTAAAAACCTTGACCTGGAAGATCCTCTACCAAAGAATATTTAAAGGAATGTCTGATTCCCTACTTTATAAATAGAGCTCTTAAAATCATATTAATAATTACTGTACTTCATGAAATTGATGAGCACTTCACTTTTTACCAGGCATTTATTTAAAATCACTTCAAGGTTTCACAAACTTTTTCTCAGCATTATAAAGATTTCTTGTTGTAATTCTTTGAATATGGATTTGGCACGTTGCCAAGGCAGATTTATTAATGTGAGCATTATGAAGACAACATTTAATCATTAGTCGGCATTATGAATTATTTTTACATACATTTAAATTAATTGCCTAGGCTTGATTGTAAATGCACACTCTCCCTAATTAAAAGGTTGCTGCATATTCACAATATTAGCAGTTTCATTAACCTGCAGCAGATAAGACAAGTTCCCCAAGGGGCACGCAAAGCTCTCCAGTGTTGATGATAAGGTTATTGTTTTGCTGCTCTTCTATGCTCATATACTGTATGTTTACATTTTAATGATGTTTTAGATCATTTATCTAAGCCCCTTTAAACTGTTTGATGCAGTAAATCTCTTTCTGTGTTGTCATCTGGCTCTAGCTGTTGCCAAGAACAAAACAGCAGTGATTATCCTTTGTATTCCAGAAACACATTATTAATATTAAGAAAATGTACCATGATGTGCAGAAGATGTGTTATAACACTTAAATTAAACTGCATTAGAAATTCAAAATTCTTTAAAGATTATCAGTGTGGTGGCTGCAATGTTTAATCTTGTGAGTCTGCCAGTAACACATTCGCTGTCCTAGGGTGCATTCACCATATTGTATTCATGGAACATTGCCACCTTAGTGCAGGAGAACTGAAAACCATTTTCTCTTCTGCATATTATAGATGGGTGGGGATCTGTGGTCCTTGGAATAATTGGAAACAAAGTAGCTAATAACACACAGCAAAATGTAAAGAGCTGATAAAAGTTTGGGTGATTCATTGAAAGCTAATGCCTTTTGGATAGAAATGGAACATAAGAAATAGGAGGCGTTTGGTTGTCAGATTTGGAGGCAACATACAAACATATGGAACAGTTTGTTTGCTGCTTGGATATTGTTTCCAATGTCCTCCGTTGCTGTTTGATGCCAATTTCAGATCTGGGGAAGCTCTATACACTTTAAAGAGGAGCTACACTCATAAACGAAAACAAAAAAAAAAACAAAAAACACTTACCTTCAATCCTGCAGGGCCATCAGATCACTCCTGGGGTGTTCGGCATCTGGTCCTGCGTCGTCCTGTCATCCGCCCCGAAACCGGTGCTCCGGGCACTGCCATATTCGTCGTTACTTCCGGGTTCTTTATCCTACGTCACCCAACCAAGACGCGAAATTCGGTGACGTAGAATGAAAAAAAAATTTGCCGATCTCACTGCGCATGTGCCCAAGAGCTTCCCGGGATGCCTGGCGTAGGTTTTACCGGGAGGCTTTACGCTCCCATTCATTCTCGACCACCTAGGCGGCCGAGAATTACAAAAAAAATAATTTTTACCCTACAGGGGTTCTTTACCTTTTTATGGAAAGTGAAAATTCTGAGTATAGGTACGCTTTAAGAATTGTACAAGTCTCATTTAAAATGGACAAAAAGCTTACACACTGATGTTCATTGAGACAAAGCATGAATTTTGTATGTCACTGTTTTTTTGCTATTGCCAATTTGGTTTTAATTAATCAAATATATGTATGGTTTTAACTATTTATGTATTGTTGACTATGCAATAAAGTTTATATTTGTTCTGTTTTTTGTAATCTAAATGGTACATTTATCTAGAGTCCCAATTAATCTTGGTGCTTTTTGGAATATTTGTATTTAGGGATGTGGCACTTTTTGTACTATAGACTTATTAGCTGGAAGACTTGCTATAGCATAAGTGTAAAGCGCAAGGATGTATCAGCTTTTCCCCTTAACAGATATAACATTTCAGACTGGGGGTGAAGTTGTGGCGCAGTTACTGTTCACTTACATCATTAGACAGCTCCCTCAGCCACCATGAACCGATCGCTGCTATCACTGTTCATTCTCTATTGGCTTGCCATTGGTAAAGTGCTACATGCAATATTGCACCAATGCTACAAGTCGCTCTTTACCCATGGAAGTTCAATAGAAAATAAATGGGGGTGGCAATAAATGGTTCATGGCTGCCCACTGTCAAATATGCAAATACTGGTTCTTGGGTGGTTATGAGCCAGCCACAGGAGCTACATAACATTATTTGTTCCTGCTACATGTCTGAACCTAGTCTAAAGGTAGATATTACAAACAAATATTTAAGAAAAGTTTATCTACACTTCAATTCTTTGAAAACCAGAAAACTAAAATCTCACATTTGGATTGTCTGACCCTTTCACTGAGCTTGTATTATTTTGTAAACATCACAACACACTAGGAAAACATCAGGAAATGGAGATGAAACAGACTCGGCAGCTCGCTTGTATCTGGTGCGTTTTACAACGAACACACATATACAGCCATCGCTCCGAGCACATTTGTTCCGCTGATGCTAAATGACCTCCACGACCTTCCAATTTTATATTTCCAATTGTGACTGTTCTGCGGCTCCCAGTGATATGTCAGAGGTTATACAGTGCCATTTCCCAGATCACAGATCATGGATCCGTTCACAATGAAAAAAACCTTAAATATCTGTTTTCTTATTCTACAGCCATTTGTTATCAATCATCTGACAAATAGTCGGTATGATTAAGATAGAACTCCAGGCAAACATATAAAACACTCATTTGTACATTTTTCTATTCCTTTGTGAGCTTGAAAAAAATATCTCAATTCAGCTAGTGTTACCTTAAGCTGTTTTTACACAAAAGCCACATATATGGCAGCTGAAGGTAGAAATCAGGCCAGTAGTAGGGGCGCCAGTTCTACAAGCCGGTAGGTTGTGTACATAAATGGGCTCAGAAAAGTCAACAATCTGCTGATTATAAAGTGATAGAAACTAAACTCAACTCTTCTCACTCCATTTCATGTGCCGATATCTTCACCCACTTTTCGTCCAGTTTTGGGTCTTCCATCAAATTGATTGAATTGACAAAACTCCCATTCATGCCAACAGAAGCTGACTTAAATTCTGCTTTCAAAATTTACAATCAGACAGGGCCTCCTATGTAAAAAAAATGTGCAGCTAAGCGTAAGAAGCTCAAAGCATCTAAACTTCCACTGCAGCTGCCAGTGCTGAAGGAACTCCTGCACCGTGATCCCTGCCTGGCCAATCAAGATGAACAAAGATGGAAACAAAAAAGAGAAGAAGGAGGAAGATGGCGTCACCCCACGATGGAACAGGTACAGGTAAGTGCAATTACAAAATTGAGATCAGGCAGGTGAGGCTATTTTATTGCATAGGGGACATTACTTGTCCCTTTTGCAATAAAGGATCCACCTGGTTGCAATTTTTACATTTTTGCATTTAGTTCCACTTTAATATATTCCCTGGGCATGCTGGGATCTTACAATGAGTTGTAGTGTTTCTCAAATTTTTTTAACTTTCAGGTCTTCAGGGAACCCCTTCTATATTTAATATATCCACAGCTCACAGTATTTTAGTGTAGTGGTCAGTAGGAAAAATGCCTTTTACATTGCTGGTCATTGGGAAGAATGTCACCCTTACAGATAGCGAAAAGTGTCCCTTAAACTGACCTGAGATTCACAAATTGCTCATTGCTCAAGGAACTCCTAGCAAACTCTTGAAGAACCCTAGGGTTCCTCAGAGCCCTGGTTGAGAAGCATTGGTTCAGTATATATTCATTAGTAGCTGCCCGCTCACAATCATCATTAATTTAAAGTTTCACTTAAACCTTATTTGGCAATAAAAAGGTTCTATTCCCTTGTACACAGCAGCGGATCAGAACTTTTCTACACTAGATTGCCATTTTTAAATCTGGTAACCAGGGGCTATAGGCTTGTATTGTAGCTGCAATCGCCACTTTTGGAATTGGTGGCAGTGACACAACAAACAACACTGAGGTGTGTAAAACAAACCCCAGTGAAATGCATGTTGCCCTGCAAAGGGGTAAACACTTTACTTTACATGGTTCTTTGCTTTAATTATTTGGTAATGACCACAGTAGAATGATCTTCTAAAAGTGGTGAACCTCCCAAAATGTGGTAATTCCTTGGGTGAGCTAAAGCTGGCATATTTGTGTATAAATATTCTCTTTGTATATATAGTTTCCACTATAGACACATTTCAATTTTTGATACTTCTCCATGATAACCAGATAATGAAAATATAATTAAACTCCTTATACATACATTTTAATATGGGGAATCCCTATCCCTATCCCCTATTTGGCCCTAATGTACAGACTACGAGACGGCTCTCGTTATATCTTAGCCTAGTGAAAGCATGTTAATTTGATGTATTCCACTTCATAATACTCGGAGCCTTCGCCATGGTAACAGTGTTATCATCAACACATGTGCACACGGTATAAATAAGTGGAGCCGGGGTCTCTTTGGGTCCAGTTGCTATGGTGACCTAAAACTCCCGTTATTATGCAGTGTACCAAGGATGATGGACATTCATAACAGAGGTTGCTGCTAGGTCATCTCTAACTAAGGCCCATCATTTTTTACCTCCCTGTCATCTCTCTGGCTTTGTGTCTCGGATAATATCATCAGCGCATTCTTCTCCAGCCCAGATAAAGTTGGCAAACTAAAACACTAAAGGGAACCAGTCATAAAGTGAAATAAACATTTGGCAGAACACCTATAGATGTTTTCACGGGCCATAGGTGGGTTCCAAGGCAGCAAAGGTGAACTTGATAGCTCTCTGCGATAAAGTTAAATTTCAGGGAGATATAAAAAACAAAAATGAAAGTGACTGAAGCTGCACAGGGTTACTTGTGAACAATAACATACATGTAATAAATGTAAAATATTAAAATTAAACTTAAAATTAAAACTGCACTACTTTGGTGCCTGCCCCCCCCCATTGCATGTAGTGGTTTCTCCTGACAGCTTGTATGTCACTATAGAACATAAGGACCAATGGGATGAACCATTTTGAGCAGCAGGGGAAAAGGGTATTCAGCCTCTCTGGCTGCTCAAATATATTTGGAGCAAGATGGAATTTATAAAACAGGGAATTTTTACAAGTGCCTCCAAATTGACAGGATCATGTTATTGTGTATCTAACCAAAAAAAAATAGTATTTTGTTGCAAATTACCAATACTTAGATTAGGGGGTTGTATATTTTTTGTAATTTGTCTATTTTTCTTTAATTTCTTCTTATCTTTTCTTGCCATGCTTTAGATGAGGTTGGTGTATCTTTTATTTTGTATTTTTTTATTTTTTGTATTGGATTGGATACGCAAGTTTGTATCCAATCAAATACAAAATATAAATTTGAATTTCCAAGTTATTTACTTTTATTTTGTATTTTTTTTTTACTTATTTTTACTTTATTTTTTACCAGGTGATCCTGCCATGCACTTTCTGTCCTAGGGTGACAACGCTCATTTACTGTAGCGTATTTATGAAGCAGCAGTGTTGTCACCCTAAACAACACCTACCTTTCTCCCTTTTCTCTATAACAGATTTCTGGCATATCAGCAGATATCTTTTCAAACTTACAGAACAGATTTATTAAAATGCATTTCAATGTTCATTTAAAAAACATTAAATGTTTTTTTTTGTTTTTTTTTTTTAATACATAGAGTGTAAGTACCTGAATTTGACTTGGTGTCAGCCTTTCCCAGTCTATGTTTAGCAGGGCTCAGAATAAGTGTAGAAGACGCAGGACATGAAGCCAATCTGTTGTAAGAGCAGAGTAATATACAGATAAGCCTTGCACTGAGCTTTGGAGCTGTAGATTTATTTCATCTTGTTTTAATTCAGGTTTAGCAATCCAATAGATTTAATAGATTTAAAAAAAAAATCAGTGTAAAATCATTTATTTTGGGTCCAATCCCGGACAACTTCCTACTCAAGTTCCCAGGAAAGAAAACATGACATTGGAAGAGCATGCAAACTCTGGATCAGACCCTGCAGAGTATTTCTGGGTATTATTGGAATTTGGAATAGTCCATATTAGTTAAAAAAAGGAAATAATTGGTTAGATTTAAAACCAGTTTACCAGGGAGGGTAGGTGGTTCATAGCCCCCCATTTCGAGCATCCCCTCCAGGGTGCAGAGGGTGCTGAAGACCCTGATACCTATAAGGTTGTGCACCATGGACAGCAACTGCCAGTCAAAAATGAAATTGCATCTGTTATTTAGGTAAGAGTAGAGTAGATCCAAAATGTGGGGTTGACCAGAACAGGTGGTGGATTCTTCCAATTTGGTCATTTGTTCCTGCAATAAATTCCTCAGATAAGAGGTAAAAGGAAATCTCTATCAGAAATAGATTGGCAAATATTCAACATCAAATATTTGAAGGAATTTTTTCAGCAATTATTCACTGGGCAGATTGCCTAATGAATCTTCACTAAACAGACCCCAAGTCTATGCACATTAGCATGCCTTTGAAGAAACTCCTGCCAATATAAACACATTCACACACATTAAGTACCCAGCGCATTTACACATTCCAAAAAAAGTAAAATAAGATGGAAACATCTCCTAGAAGCATTACGGAGCAATCAAATGCATCTAAATCTGCCGAATTTTACCGGAATTGCTGTATTTGTATATATCCTAATGCTTGCCAAAGTGATCTCTTTATTCTTTCAAACCAATTTTTGCATGTCATACAACTGCAGATAATTATACAGGGATATAATGTCATTTATCTAGTTTGTCAGTACTGTAGAATCTTTAAAAACAGGCACTGGGTGTCAGCATACTGTACATAACAAGGAATCTTTTTTTGCCATCTTTTCTCCATAGCCGAGGTGCTGACATAAACACAGTGACCTTCATCTAAAGCAAATCCGACACACATGAAGCAAGATCACTGTGCTGTAGAACAGACTGACACAGTGCAGAAATAGCTTTTACTTTTATATTTGTTCTGCCATTGCCAAGGAACCAGCACTTTACAATCTGTGACTTTGGCCCTCTTCCATTTAAAAAGAATGGATGGGGTTTTGTATATATGCTCTTTCTGTATTACTGCTAGGATAAACGTTTATATATTTATATTGCGTGATGCCTTCACAGCGGATACACCCTGTTAAACATTTTTATTTGTAAATTCAACATTTTAACCATTCGAAGAGTCTCTTACGTCCAGTTCCTTTTCCCTTTACAGCAGCTATCCTTGTCACTATTACTGGCAATTACTGGCTGTCAAAATGACAGCTGATTATTGCTTTGTATTACAAAATGCTGCCACTCCTGTCTAAAATAAATAACACGGGTGCTATTGAGTAAATACAATGAAACGTTGCATTGCGTCATTGTATTTACAATTTAATTGTATTTAGTATTTTATTCATATGTAGATCAAAGATGTAACATTTGCTCTGTACGTGACATAATTTTCTTCATAATAAGGAAGCCGTACTAGCTTGCTTTTTTTAATGAAACATGGGCCTGGTAATGGTACCCATGCTTTATGTTCCTGCCTATGGCCTGATAATGACATGATGGGCTCCTAATCCGCTCAGGGCCCATATCGGACGAGAATCTTATGTGTGTACAGTGATTGTCGTCCGAACAACTGTCCCGGCAGATCCAGTGACAATGGAGGATGAACGATCGGAATGGAAGTGAAGGGAAAGAGAGCACAGCGAGGTGCTGTCGTTTGCCCCACTTCCCTCTCCATAGAGCAGAACGGTGCTGTATGTACAGCACTCGTTCATGCATCGTGCAGTTGTTAGTCATTGGAAAGGATCGTGAAAGATCCTTTCCAACGATAATTATTGCACGTGTATATGTAGCCTTAGAAGATTTCAGAGACCTGGATGGGGGCAATAAATGGTGGTGATGGTAGGAGGCTATAAAACTAATTAGCCTAAGTACCAAAATATAAAACACCAAAGTACCAATACATAAAACCTATTAAAGCCTTGTTCTCATTTATGGCCTCACTTGTAGATCCTAACTTGCTCCAGGGAGTGTTGGCCAAACTACCTCAACCAAACCATTGTGCCTCTATAGGACTGGAAGCTGCTTGCATGTCCAATCCACCACTTCACAGCCACAGATGAGAGCCAGAGCTTAAAGAGGAATTTGCTTGTAGAACATGCAAGTAACACCCAGCAAAGTTAGCAGTGCATTAAAAAGCATTTACTGTGTAATCATGGGTGGCTGATAGCCAGTGGGGCACCAATCAGCTACCAATGCTACTCAAGTACTTGTTGGACGGTTGGTGGGTTTTCATTAGTTTCTCCCAACCACCCAGTTCTTCCTCCATTCAACCAGATTTATCATCAGCAAGCAAAGCCAAGCAAGCCAAGACCAAACCCTTTTGTCCCACACCTGATTGACCAGTTGTCTCCAACACCATTGCCAACTGTGCAGCTGACCCATAATATTCCTTCAAAAACCCTGCACTCAAAAAGATAAACCCTTGCAAAGGTAAAGGCTCTGTGTGTCCTTTGCTAGAATTAGGTGAAGTCTAGAAATGTTGTTGAAAATCCTTAATTTTTTTTTGAAAAATGTCATTATTTTAACATTGTTTTTAGTGATTTGTAGTGTATTTGGCTGTCAGTGGCTCTGAATGGGTATGGATGCTCCTTTTTAACTGTCCTAAATTGTTCTCGTGCCAAAAAGGCCCCTTTCCTAAAATCATCTTAGATATAAAAGAACATTGAACACAAAATGTAAAAAAAACAAAAAACAAAAGAAAATACATTTTCTGAATTGACTTAATTCATCCCTATCCTTTTCTTGCACCTGAAGGTTTCCTTGCGGCTCTGCCCATAAGGTTCCTATAAATAAGACTGTTGAAATCAGTATCTTTATGACCATTTTGTCTTCCAGAAAACCAGCAGGTGCCTGACTCACCAAGGTAGGTTATTCAGCGGAGGATTTGCAGATGATCTCTGTCCATCAATCCTATTCTGTACTTTGAAGGACATTCCCGTTGTGATAAATATACATGGCTATATATGTGCGTTTTAGGTGATAGCTGTCTTATTCACAGTCCACGGTGGGAGATTATTTCTTCATGATACCGGCCTTTTCATCACTGCAACCTTTGAAGAGAGCCGCAGGGAGTCTGGAAAGCTAAGACACTGGAATTTACTCATAAGCCAGGGTTAAAGCTGAACTAAAGATAACAGGCTAAGTAAACAGGTGAAATACATAAAGGTGAATTGCCGTACCTGCCAGAACATTGAGAAGTCTGTTCTGCCAGTCTTGAGACCCAGCCCGGTCATTACCTAATTTATCTTATGGCAGTTAAAGTGATTCTGTAGCCAAAATGGGCCCAATATGAATTAAAATGTTGCATTTTGGGTGCATGATTGACATTCATGACCCCTCAAACTAAAGTAAAGCCATCATTTCCTATCTTATATTTATTTATATAGGCATGTAAAATGAGAGGTGCTAAAATCTATAATAATTGATGTGAAAGGGTTGGGAAAAGAAGGTTCATATGGAAATATAGATATTACTGCTGCTAATCACGCTTAATAAATAGAACATAGAGGAATAGAACATTAGATAGAACATTTAGAACAATAGAACATTTTGTACATATTTCCTCAGTACTTAAATAAATATAATACAGAACATTTTAATATTTTAAAGTTTTTGTTCACCCAGGAGGTAAATTGTAAGTTTTCTTTTCCCATATCTAGCTATTTTGGCTTCTAGATATGCCTAGGACAGCTTTATTGTGTACAGAACTCAATGTACAATCATAGAACGAGCTCCCCCGAAAATGGAATTCTGGCTTTCTAGTGTTCCCAAGTGCTTTGTGATTCCTTTGTCATGTATTATTGTGTTTGTTCAAAATAACAAAGACTGTGTATGTAAAATAATAAAAAAATATTATATAAAATAACAGTTTAAAATATATATTAGCTTTCCAATCAATAAAATTGGCCCATAACTATTACCGTCACCTTTCAAAACTACTAACTTGGGTGTTTTTGACTTGAGTAATTTATGAGCCAATGATCCAGAATAAGCACACACTGAAATCATCTAAGAATGCTTGGTCTGTATACTTGTTTTGGATCAATGACTCATCAATTATTAAAGCCATTGGATCAACAGTTACTTTAGAAATAGAAATCAGAAAAGGCAACCTATATATTTCTCTCAGTGCAGGTGTTGCTGAACATTGGCGGTTCAATAAAATGTGTAAAAAGTGTTCAGAGTTTTTTTCAGACCTCCTGGGTGACACAGCTGCAGGTAAATGGAAGCCTCTCTGGTTCCTCTGGATTAATTCAGAAAGCCAACCAACGTTAAGTAAATAGAAACTTTTGCTGTACCAGTTCTTATTGAGAGCTTTACAGATTATATTGAAAAACCTTTATAAATATAAACGTCCCCCTGTATCTACACCACCCCCCATAACTTCAGGTGTATCTGTGAAATGCTTGTTTTATTTTTAAATAGTTACATAGTAAGTCAGGTAGAAAAGGACTTAGGTCCATCAAGTTCAACCATTAGGGAAATAAACGTGTCCCAGATATAAATCCCCATGAATATAGTTGATCCAGAGGAAGGCAAAAAATACCCCTGGTACAATTTGCTCCAACAGGGGCAAAAAAATTCCCTCATTATATTCTGTGCTTCTAGAAATCATCCAGCTTTTTCCTAAAGCAATATATAGTAGTTGCTGAAAATACTTCCCGAGGGAGCCGATTCCACATTTTCACAGATCTTACAGTGAAGAATCCCTTCCCTCTCCGGAGCTTAAACTTCTTTTCCTGCAAACACAAAGAGTGCCCTCTTGTCCTTTGTAACGATCCTAAAGTTAATATCGTTAATAAAGTTAATAGAAATCTATAGCTTAAAGGAAGAAATGTATCTGCTAGATTCTTGGTGGCATTGCTTAGTGGCATTGCTCATCTAAAAGGGATGGAATATGTGCAATGAAAGAGCAAAATTGTCATCAAGCCCAATTTCAGGCTTAACATTCTCCCTCTCACTTTGATGTTACCCCAATTCCTTTTTGAAATACCTTACCTAAAAAGCAGAACTATCACAAAAAAAATAACACCTTTACTAGTGGAAAGCCTTCAATCCCTCTGTGATCCTAGTCCAGTCGGTCCAATGCCAACCCATCTTCCCTCTTCGTCTGGCATGGGCTGGACACTGGACACCACCGTCATCTACCATCTTCTTCCTGGTTCTTCTTTCTACGTCACCTCATTTCACACTGAGATGGGGTGACGTGCCTTCCAAAATATGATTAAAAAAGTGCCAATCGCACAGTGCATGCAAGGGATGCACTTTTTTACATTAGAGGATATTCCCAATCTCAGGCATGTGCAGAAGGATCAGCCTCCTGGGATACCTACGTCATGTATCCCAGGAGGCTAATCCTTCTGCACATGCCTGAGATTGGGAAGGTCTGAGCTTCCTATTCAGTCTTTACTGACGCGGCAGAAAAAGGGGAGGTCCTATCATCAAATGCAATTAAAGTCTGTTGACTATTCAACCTAATTGAAAATCCCCCGGACTTGATACAGTCATCAATTTCAATGGGGTGGGGATGATCACAGGAACTTTTTGGGTTATGTGTCCCATGTCCCAGATGAATGTGGTTTTTCTGTAAATCAAAGTTTATGTGTGCGCAGGAAAAGTGTATTTTGTAATGGTGAAACTAAACTACAGGAATACTTACCTTTCCCCATTCTGTTGCAGGCGTTGTCATCTTCTCCTTTCTTCTCCTCCACATTCTGATCTTTGGCCACCTTGAGTGAGCATGACATGCCCATGCACCTGCCTATTGCACTCAGTCCCAGGGCCTGCAGGGGAAGCCGGATTGCTGTGTATCCCTGGCATCAAACTCGGAGCTTCACATGAGCAGCTAAGCAAATTTTGACAGCTGGATGTCAATCAGACAGGTAAGGATATCATAACATCGCCTGTCCCTTTCCTGCAAAATGGACCTATCCGATGCTAAATTTTTAAAGTGGATCTGGGGGAAGGGAGAGGGTTATTTAGAATAAGCACTTAGCTCATTAGCATCCCAATACTGTGATCAATGACGGATTTATGTCCAAAGTCCATTGGCAATATATCCTTGAATTAATAGATTTCCTGAAAGTCATTTGCTATTTGTTAGCAAATGTTTTCAATCTTGGACCAGATTCATTCCTGGTTTGCTGGATCACCCAGCTTCACAAATGAAAGTATATCTTTTCTAGCCTTATCAGCCCCATAGTGTTGGCCAGGAAATCTATAATTGTTCACATGATTGATGTTGGATTTACTTCTGAGGTCACAAACAAAGGTATATTTTTAAATAATTATTAAGTATGTTTTGAGTTTTAAATACATTTCTGGTGTTACCATGTTTATTTCTAGGTTTTCTTGACCCCTTTTTGGAATTAGATAAGGGGTACTATTCACCTTTGTGCTTATTACCCATTTAATATTAGGCTGAAGGGAGGTTCTTTAATCAAAAGAGCTTCCAGATCCAAATAATCCCCCCACATACTTCCACAACCATTTGGGGGATAAGTTGTGGTCAAGAGGCCTTGTCCTTTTTACTATAGGGACTCACTCATTGTGGAGGGAGCATGGGGGTCAGGTATGTCCATGAAGAAGGGGGAACACATGCTGTAACCCTTTTCCGTGGCCCACCCAGGCCCGATGTAAATGCCAATTGCATCTAATAAGATCAACATTCTTTTTGACTGGTGATCATCACTTCCAACCGATAGGAATATAGTTGGCATGTAAACTTGATTAAAACTGTCCAACCCAAATATTTCCCTCCGTTCAGTTAAATTGGCTTTGAACCGGGAGCAATACTATTGGTAAGTAAAGCAGTTCTATTGTACCGAATTGCATGTCAGTGGTAGGGACACAACATTACTAGTTCTATTTTTGAGACAGAAGCTAATAATAATTTGTTCATTGCTCTCCCCAGGGGCACCAAGCAGCACTAAATAAAATAAACCGTAATACAGACTTCATGCACAGCAGCTGCAAGTTTCAGTTGTTGCTCTGGCATTGTTATCAGAATTGTGATTGCCCATCTGAACTCGTTCATACATCTTCTGTAACCTACATATGTTCCTGGTGTCCTGATTACCTGCTTCTCCTCCATCTCGCCCTCTTCCAATGTGTTTTTTTGTGTGTCCTTGTCTCTCCTCCATTTGGTATTCTACGCTGTCTTTTTTGACCCTGGTTTATTTATGACATTGATCCTTCTCTGTCCAGCCTATACTTACCTGTCTGCCTCTTTTCACTTGATGCTCTTAAGTTCAATCCTTAATTTATGGTTCTGAGCATCATCTGTCTCAGAACTTGCTGGGGATTTTTTTAACGTAAATCCACCACCTAAGACTCACTACACTCATGCCTTTGCAATGAAATTCTGCCTTTTAACTAAAGCAGAACTCTGGTCTTTGAAATATATTATATAATATATAATATTGCAAGGGGCTGGAGTTGTATCACTGTAGGTTGTAGCCTTTGGCACACCAAGAAGCATCATCTCTATTACAATCACCGCTATTTATAACAAAATTAGGAAAATTGTTTTGCAAAATATCTGCCTATTTTTGAAGAAAAAGCAAACATATTAATTAAATGAAGAGAAAATAAAAATATAATTTTGATTAATTTAGAAAATATACAGGAATGTTGGAATAGTTGAGTTCAGCTGTTCACCTGCTAAATAATAAAAAGAGGGGCCAAGTAATACAAGACATTGAATGTAACCTAATGTACCCAGCTGCCAATGTCACGGTCACTATCTGCTTGTGAATAGTAAAATGGGATGGGGGCAGGGTATATAAAGGGGTAATAGAGACTCATGGTTCTATCTTGTACATACCACTTTAGGGGGAAAATCTCATAGGTAGTCTATGGTTCATCATGTGTTGGGGCCCCATATTTATGAAGGTTATCATGAGGTGCTGCTGTAGGGGGATTTAAATTAAAACTAATTTAAGAATCCACGATCAGGCAGGTCATTATTTGAAATCATGACAAGTGATGGTTCTTCTGCAATATTTTTCTTCCTATCTGCCTGACCGCTCTAGAGATCTGGCAAAAAGCTGAGCTGTTAATGCCCGGTGTCAGCTTTGGTTGTCAAGATACTGGGCAATCCTGGCTTCCCCTGCACATGCCAGGAATAAGTAAATCACCATGTGCCTGCAAGGGTGTTACATTATCCCGGCCTGGCCAATCAAGATTGCTAAGGATCCTGTACAGGAAGAAAAGAAATAAAAAGATAGCAGCACCCTGCCAGGGAAAGGGGACAGGTGTGCTAAGAGGTTTTCGTTCTACTTTAATTGTTAGAGTTTACATACTAATCCCCCCTCCCAAAAAAAAAAAAAAATACAGATGACTCAATTACTCCAAAAAAGTCAGAGGCTCTGTGTATGAATTTGGTAGAAACATTGGAGCAGTTTTTCACAACCAGGGTTCCTCCAGAGGTTGTTCGGGGTTCCTTGAGCATTGAGCAGTTTCCAACTACCCGGTCCGTTTAAGTGACCCCAATGATCTTTTTGGCGATCTGTAAGGGTGACATTCTTCCCACTGACCAGCAATGTAAGAAACATTCTTCCCACTGACCACCACACTAATATACTGTGAGCTGTGGATAAAGTAATCGAATCGAAGATCTGAAAGTTATTTCAAGGGTTCCTCTGTGTTGGAAAGGTCGAGAAACACTGCGTTAGATCAGGACCTCCTTTGAAGGATGGGGACTGGAAGGATTGGTTAATATTGATGTTTTTTGACATTGTACAAGTGCCAGGTTCCATGAAAGTCATGGTTGCTTCAAGCCTTATGATCTATACCAGATGGAGATCTTAAAATTACCTAAAATGTATTGTAAATAGCAACAGAATTGCATAGGGATGTCAATAAAATATAAAAAAAACGCCACACATATAAATAATTCAATGCCAATAACTGCATTCCTATGGACACATCTTCATGTTATAATCCCCACATATAAAACAAGCCTGTTCATATAATTGCTGCTTTTCTTTTCTGCAGGTTTCTACTGAAAGAAGAGTTAGCCAACAGCGAAAGCTGGTAGGTGATCCCAACCTTGTGACCTCCGGCATGCACAAGCGTGAAATCGCTCCAGAAGATACTTTCATGTCAGCAATTTCACGCTTCCGAAGCACTTTTTGTAATCTTGGAGCCCGGGGCCTTTTTTCTCCTCCAATATTGTATCCAATATATTTTTATAGTAGTGCTTGCTCTCAGTGTCTGAAGTCCTTGAAAATTGTGGTTCAATCTGAAAAACAAAGAAATCGATCACAATAAGGCAAAAAAAAAAAACTAAAATACAAAACAACTAAATGAATTTAATATCTGTTGGACCTTTTGCAAAAATGAAGGATTTGCTTACACTCTCTGGGCCCCTTCCTTCCCAAAGTTTCTGAAAAGAATAAAAATTAAAATTACATTTACCTTATCCCTGTTTCTTCCCATTGCACTTGGGCATTGCTGACCGTAACTTCACTGTCCTTCTAGGGAAATTTCAAAAAGCAGCCAAAATCTTGAAATGCCATTTTTAAAATATACTGCAGTGTCTCCTTCTGAGATATGACCCGCTCTTTGTTTCACTGGAATTTTTCTGAAATGGCAGCGATGGTGGAAGATAAGGGTTAGGAAAATATAATGATACATTTTATCCTTTTCATCTACTTTTTATTGGGGAAAGGGGGGTATTGAATGGTCCTTTTTAGTACAAGGTTTTTAAAGTACAAAAAGGTTGAGAAATTAAAATGGTGCCATATTGGAGATATATTCTCCCTTAGCTAAGGCTAAGGACAGATGTACACCTGCTTGGGGTTGAGCAATTCTTCATGGCTCCTGATGCTGGCATCTTGCCAGTCGCTTGGTTAATCCCATCACAGCGTTGGTTCCTAAAGAACCAGGTTCTGCACACTTCACAGCTTGTGGCGGTGAGCAGTACTATACCACTCACAGCCAGTCCCATTCATTCTCTATGAGGCTTCTGTGTGTAGAAACCACATGTGGCATCTCCACCAAGGCAGCGGTTCACTGGCAAGAAGAAGTGCTACCCGCCCTGCAACCCTTAAGGCCGGTGTGAGCATAGCCTAAGCCTTTTAAATGCTTATATGAACCTATACCACCTTTGAAAGCTTTTATACAAATAATTAGAATAGGTGTCTAAAAATGCCATAAGCCAGATATGCAAAGTATGAGTTATACAAAGCTTTTTTTTAGGTGTTTATAACCAGTTATTATTATTACTTGTAAAGTACAACAGTGGAAACATTTGTAAGCATTGTTGAGATTTGTTAGTATGTAAAACATTTAAAATGCGGCAAAGTCCCTTCTCTTTCATGCTAAATTATGTGCCGCCCAAAAACTCTCTGTTGTGAATTTGCCCCATGGAATAAATGGGACGTTCAAAAATGACTCAGCCTTTCTGGACCTTTTTAACATAGGGAAACCCTTTGAAATAACTTTTGGGTCTTTAGGGAACCCCTGCCATAACCACAGCTCACAGTACATGTGCTGGTGGCCAATGATGAATGTCACCCTTACAGATACCCAAAAAGATCATTGGTGCCAGTTAAACTGACCTAAGAGGCACAAACTGCTCATTGCTCAGGGAATGACTAAAAACCTCTGAAGGAACCCAGGTTGAGAAACATTAGGACCTGTCCTGGGATTTAGTGGACCAGGTTGGCTTCCCCCCATTGGCCAGCTACTCGTTCACTCAGTGCTAGTTCATACAGATCCAACGTCTGCACATTTGACAGCCGGCAAAAGGGACCAGTGCTAGTACTGCTAACTGGCACTCCCGGTTGTTCTCCATGGATCTGCCGTCGGGAGAAGTTAAATGAAGTGTCCCCTTGCACAAGGAAGTGGCAAACCACAACCTCACCACCAATATGAGGATACTGCAAACATATAAATCATATTTTAATAATTACCATAATATTATAATATTAAATTGAGATGACACAGGGCTCAAAACATCTGTCCATCCCAAAATACAAAAAGGGAACAAAATTATTTTAACAAATGGGATTCAGTTCACCAAATGCTGGCATTCTAAACTTCCGAGGCCAATATTGGATTTTCATTGAGAAAATAAAAAACTTTATAAAAAAAAATCCACAAATCAATGATATATCAAATTATTGTACAGTAGAAACTGTCTCTTCATTAGCACAGCACAGATATCATCCAAATGTCTCCTGTGTCAGTGTACAAATCCATAAACCAGACACAAGGGCTCAACAGCTATAAGTGATTCTTCCCAGCAAAGCCACCTTCATGTCCCTCCGACCAAAAGAGACTTTTCAGCCTGGCTGAGTGATGTCAGATCTCTTTCAAGCATGAGAGGACGCGTTCAGGATTAGCACTTCATAGCATACGTGACCTGGACACTTGTAGCTTTACACCCCGCAGGTTTATTTAATATTTTTCACTTCACTGGGGCCTCACATAAATATGTCCAGCGTGTAATATAACAGTTATGGAAGCTATAGGTTGAACACAGGAGGTAGAAATGTCTTTGGGATTCCGCGCACGCACATCAGCCGCTGAAATAGTTCAGACGCTCTGAGATTTCTTATTTATAAAATAACTTAATTTTCGCAGTGTGTAAATAAATGCATCTTTTCTGCTGTAATACTGCAGTTTATTGCTGCAGAGTTACAACCCTGAGCAATATGTTTAAGGTTTTAAAGCCCAGTCTCATTTTTATTTTAACTAAATGTTTCAGGTACATTAAAATTAGAGGGGTGCAAAGTGTTACTGTTGCTTTTCTTTATAAAGTAGCCAAAGACTGAATAGAGAAGACTGTCCCCTGACAGCACGAGGCAGAGAAGAGCTATGGGTCTCTCTGAAGGGGTCCAATATGCCGCTGTAAGGCTCTGGTCCAGCGCCAGTGCTTACCAGATACCAGTCCCCTAAATGTATTCTACACTCTTCACCTAAAGCAACCGCCAGCTCAGCCTCAGGAGGCAATTTGTGCCACCTCAGCACACAGTTGCCCCCAGGACTTCTGTGTACGAAGGATGGCATCTGAAGGATCCTCAAAGGACCAGTAGACCACAAGAGCAATGCTGGGGAGGAAAGTCAGACAGCCCCGGGTCAGTAACCAAGTGATCCGCAAATGGCCCAGCACAGAAGAGTCCAGCAGACGCAAGACCCGGAATAGAACCAGGGGTCATACACAGGTAATCAATTCGCCAAACAAGATGTCCAAGGGTAAAGACAAACCAAAGTTGGGGTCACAGGCATTCAGCAAACATTCCCAGGGTCAGAACACAGGTAATCTAAGCAGATAGTCACACCACTAGCAAGAGAGCCAGGCTAAACACTATAACAGGCAACTGTTGCCGGAGAAGCTATAAAGAACCAGTACCCAAAGCCAGGAACTCATGCACCTACTGGCTGCAGCACGTACTCTAAAATGTTATTAGTTGTGCACAGTCTCAGTGTATGTGCAGGGGATGCTGAGATAGACAAATTCATAGCTGTAGGGAAACTGGGGATGCTGTTAAATGAGCAGAGGGCAGACAGCTAATTACTCAATCCCCTTTGTTGCTGCAAGCAACGTTGTTGAAAGCTGCAGTAGCTTATGGTGTGGAATTGCCTGCCGGAAAAGCATCTCATAGCCAACAGGGACCTCATGTCAACTTGGTGGGGAAAACGCCTATAAGTCAATTCTGCACTGTTGGCTACATCCACCACTGGCTGGCATTTTCGGCAGCACTTAAGATATCTCCTCACCTTTCCTGGAGTCAACTCTATCTCTTTCTGCCAATATAATGATCTCCCCAATAGGGACACACACAAAAAAATGGCAAAAGATCTAACCCTTCCCCACTCTCACCAAAACCAAGAAAATGGTTTTGCCTACAGACACACGATAACAAATAGAAGAAATTAGTTTGGTTTGATTACTAGCCCACAAATTACAAACTCTCTCTGGGTTATGTAAATTTATGACCCCAGTTGTATTCAGTAATCTCAGCAGCTGTCTATTATAAGTAAAATTCTAATTTTTCATTGACACCATCATTCTTTGTATTGAGCTTTTCTTTGTATGCTACTTTCCAGTCTAATTCTGCATAGAAGGTGATGTTTGGACTCGGTTCACCCCCATGACTCTGCAGAGAAGTGGCTTGTCATAATATATTCCGTAATAACTATTTAACCTGCAGTTTTCGGGGTCAGACTGTTCAATTATACATCTGAAGGACATATAATACATATTCATTCTAAATGAGGAGCGATATTATTGATGTTAAACGAACTTGGAACTTACTTCCACCGCTAAAATATTCATAGAAGGGCTACAGCAATTTTGTTTATGCCGTGTAAAATATTCATTCCACTTTTTAGCGAAATGTTTCTCTGGTGAAGTTATGGAGGCGAGTGAAATGTTTTCATTTTTATGTTCAAACGGAAAGTAAATGGATCATATTGCTTACAGATGATGCTGCATTGCTAACACGTTTAATAATGAATGGGAGAAGGATAAAAAGTGCTTAACTTTGTTTTGTACAGTACAATTAGTTCAGGGGAAACATCTGAAATTTTTTTCAGATTGAAAATAAAATTGGTCTGAAGTGTGGTAGGGGCATCTAAAATAAAGATAAGATTTGCTTGTAAATATATGGGGTTTTGGAATAGTGGGTGGGGTCAGGTTTTGAAATATCGTGCAAACCCTTTTCTTATTTTTGTCACTGCTGCCAGCACAATTTAACATCATACAGATGAGTCTGATGTGCTTTGTGCTGGATAACTGTGGGCTTTTTAGTTCCTTTAAAGTGGAATTGAAGGTAGAAAATGCAACCAAGCAGCTATTTTTTTTTTTGCAGAAATGGCGGAGAGGTGATGTCCCTTCTTCAATAAAATAAACTTATGTACATAAGGGGGAAATGTTATAATCTGGGGTATCTGTGGAGTCAGTGCTGTGATCTGGGGTCTGTGGGGCAATATTATGATTTGGTATCTCTGAGGGGGCAGTGTTATGGTCTGCGCTCTCTGTCGGGGGCAGTGTTATGATCTTGGGTCATTGTTGGGGGCAGTGTTATGAACTGGGGTCTTTGTTGGGGGCAGTGTTATGATCTGGGGTCTCTGTGGGGGCAGTGTTATGATCTGGGGTCTTTGTTGGGGGCAGTGTTATGAACTGGGGTCTTTGTTGGGGACAGTGTTATGATCTGGGGTCTCTGTGGGGGCAGTGGTATGATTTGGGGTCTCTGTCAAGGCAGTGTTCTGATCTGGGCTCTCTGTCAGGGGCAGTGTTCTGATCTGGGGTCTCTGTGGGGGCAGTGTTCTGATCTGGGGTCTCTGTGGGGGCAGTGTTCTGATCTGGGGTCTTTGTTGGGGGCAGTGTTCTGATCTGGGGTCTCTGTTGGATGCAGTGTTATGATCTGGGGTCTATGTCAGGGGCAGTGTTATGATCTGGGGTCTATGTCAGGGGCAGTGTTATGATCTGGGGTCTATGTCAGGGGCCTATGTCAGGGGCAGTGTTATGATCTGGGGTCTATGTCAGGGGCAGTGTTATGATCTGGGGTCTATGTCAGGGGCAGTGTTATGATCTGGGGTCTCTGTTGGGGCAGTGGTATGATTTGGGGTCTCTGTCAAGGCAGTGTTCTGATCTGGGCTCTCTGTCAGGGGCAGTGTTATGATCTGGGGTTTTTGTGGGGGCAGTTTTATGATATTGGCTTTCTTTGGGGCCAGTCTTTTGATCAGGGGTTGTATTAATTGGTCATGCCTATGTTCAGCAACATTATGTACCCATAAGATAAGGTCAGCGCATGAATATATGGAATTACCAGGTTTTCCCATCAATGGATTTTGAAAGAGTAGTTCGGGGAGCATGAGACTTCATTGTCACCAATGGATTGCCCACCACAAGGCCTGAATCCCATCGAAAATCTTTGGGATGAGCTGAAGAACACTTTGCACAGCTCCGACTCTCCCATCATGAATACAAGGTCTTGAAGGAAAACCAATGCAATGGAAATATATATTGTGACATTGTATAAGATTATTAAAATGATACCATGGTGTATGTGTGCCATATGCAAAGCTAAAGGCAGTCCACTTTTTTCTGGCCAGACAGTGTATATTCACAACTAAAAAATTGCACAATGTATGCTTTGCATATATACAACCATTGTGACTCATACATGGGGTATTACACAGGTCTATCTTTAAAATAGAAGTGAGAAATTTTAATGATAAAAACATATATAGCTGCAGCCGGCACTTATGCAAAAAGCTCCTCTAGGGCTTTGTCATTATTCTGCATACCTGCGGCTATTAACAGGTAATACTCAGCTGTATAATATAGAGATGGTTCTAATTTAGTGTCTAACAACTTGACAAAATGCTTCTAAAGAGCGCCTGCAAATTTCCATATTCAAATGCTTCATGCTAAGCTTTCAAAACCTGGAATATTTTCCACATTTCTTCTGAAAATCTAAAATAGGCTATATGGAGAAACTATTGGACTGAATCTGCATTTTATGCAGCTTAAAGTGAACCTGTGCTCTGCCCACGCAAGTAAAAGCAACAGGGAGTGACTAAGAAACAGAATGTGAGACTTGTTTATAATACACAATGATTGAGCACACTAAATCAGTTCAGACCTACCTGAATAGGTAAATTATCAGAATAGGAATAATTTGAATTTTAAAACAAGCAGTTATCCTGCTTACCCCCTTTCCTTGACCTATACTAACCCCCTCCATTTAGGCAATACTAACTAAGAAAGCCATGGTTTCACTTCTTGTGCACATCCATCACCTGAAACCTTAATTTTCCTTGTCCTCTGTGTTACGGACCGATAAATGTCTATAAGATCATAGTTTAGGGACACATCTTCATAGAAGTCTAATTGTCCATGAAGAAGGGAAGGAATAGCCCCATAGATGTCCAATAACCCATAGAAAAAAGACACCGATCCATGTAAATCTAAGGACCCATAGAAAAAGGACACAGCTCAAAAAAAGTCTAGGACCTATAGAAGAAGAGCACAGCCCCATTAAAATCTCGGTATACCCAGAAAAAGGGCACAGCCTCATAGAAATCTAACCTATAAAAAGCCTAAGGACCTACAGAAGAAACACAAAACCCTATAGAAATCTATGGACCCATAAAAAGGCCCACAGCCCAATAGAAGTCCAAGGACTCATAGAAAAAGGACACAGTCTCATAAAAGTATATGAATCTATAAAGGACAAACCCAGTTCCATGGAATTCTAAGACATCACAGATGGACATAACCCCCAAAGAAGTCTAGGACCAAAAGAAGGAGGACATAGGCTCAAAGACGTCTAGGGGCTCAAAGAAAAAAAATACAGCAGTCGAAGGACCTATAGAAGAAGGCTGTAGCTCCATATAGGTCTGAAGACCCAAAGAAGAAGAATACAGCCCCATTGAAGTCTAAGGGGTTATTATACATCGAATGTAAACAAAGAGCAGAACAACAGCTATCAAATCTACATATTATTCTTTGGAAGGAGTGGGGTTGGGTTATTTTATATCACGGTAACATAGGGAGCAAACAGTATATAAGTGCATGTCTTAAAATGTAGTTCCTCAAAGATTCATAACTCCAAATATTCATATTAAACAAGAGCTGATTTTGTTTGTTTACATCCAGAATATTACAGCCCCTTAAACTTCTATGGGACCCTAGACTTTTTAGGGCTTGTATCCTTCTTCTATGGGGGCCTTTGACTGCTATGGAGCTTTGGCCTTTTTCTTTTGGGCTCTTGACTTCTATAGGGCTGTGTCCTTCCCCTACAGGGGTTGTAGACTTCTTTAGGGCTGTGTCCTTCTTCTATGGAGCTATAGACTTCTATAGGGCTGTGTCCTTCTTCTATAGGGTTGTAGACTTCTATAGAGCTGTGTCCTTCTTTTATGGGGTTGTAGACTTCTATAGGGCTGTGTCCTTCTTCTTTGAGGTTGTAGACTTCTATAGGGCTCTGTCCTTCTTCTATGGGGTTGTAGACTTCCATATGGCTGTGTCCTTCTTCTATGGGGTTGTAGACTTATATAGGGCTCTGTCCTTCTCCTATGAGGGTTGTAGACTTCTATAGGTCTGTGTCCTTCTTCCATGGAGCTATAGACTTCTATAGTGCTGTGTTGTTCTTCTATGGGTTTGTAGACTTCTATAGGGCTGTGTCCTTCTTCTATGGGGTTGTACACTTCTATAGGGATGTTTCCTTCTTCTATAGGGCTGTGTCCTTCTTTTATAGGGTTGTACACTTCTATAGGGCTGTGTCCTTCTTCTATGGGGTTGTACACTTCTATAGGGCTGTGTCCTTCTTCTATAGGGTTGTACACTTCTATAGGGATGTTTCCTTCTTCTATAGGGCTGTGTCTTTCTTCTATGGGGCTGTAGACCTCTATAGGGCTGTGACCTTCTTCTATGGGCCCTTAAACTTCTATGGGGCTGTGTCCCAAAGCTGGAGATGTTTGAAGTCTTATAAATGTCTGGGGAGCCATCGGAGGGAATGACAATGAAGATCTGAGATGCTAGTTGAGCACATACAGTGAAAACTCTGATGTCAAATCCCAGTGAGAAAATTTTACCTCCATGAAGAGGGAAGGGGGTAATTTTTGGTCAAGGTAAGGGGGTAAACAGGACAAATGTGCTTCATTTTATTATGTAGTTATCCTTTATGAATATAAAGGTTCATAATATAAAAAAATCCTGCACAAAGCCAACCACAAACATTTCTTTTTCGGCTTTTGTTGTTCAATAATTACTTGAAAATAACATCGGCGCGCTCCATGACACATTTCCTCCCCTTGTCTGAGCTGTTAAACTTTTGACAGGCACCCCAGCCGCAGACCTCCACAACAAGCACTATACATTTCCAAGCATGTGGCTCGCTTCTCACCTTACATTAAGCCCTCATAACAAAAAAAAAAAAGGCTCAGGGTGACGGCAAGAGAAAATTGAAACGCTTGTAACCGTCTGAACTTGTGCCCCGCGATTAAAACTGAATTTTTGCGGCCGTCATGCTGGGAGAGCGAAGGGCCCTGTAATACTATTGGTCTGTGGATGGCATACAAAGCTCAGCTCTCTTTCATAGCATAAAACTGTAATGTCCCAAAGGCTTATTAATGCATAATTCCAACACGGTGAATAAAAGCAATAAAAAGCACATTGCAGGAATAAATGAAATATTGCTTTATTTATGGAGAGGTGCCATAATGTTTATGTGTTTAACAATTAAACCCCTAATGACTGCACAGTAGGCCTGAGCTGTGCAAAGACTGAATGTAAAATCGCCATAATCTGCCATGTTTGTCGGCAATGGAACAAACTGCCTAAATCTATGAATCAGTGAACCCTCCAGAGGGGAAATTGTTCCAATAGTAATCTACAGAGAGAAAAAAACTTTATTGGAATATAATAATAAAAAAAATCTAATCTAAAACGATAATCATTGAGTTTTTTTTTTTTTGCTTGCTAATTTTCATTTTGTATATTATAGTCATATTTTACATTTTATATGTTTATTGTGAGATAATTTTATGTATAATGTATTTGTATATTGTATTTCTATGTATAATGTATACATGTACATCATAACTTCTAGTTATATAAGTTTCTTGCTTTGTAGTTCTGCGCAATGACTAGGCTTGCTTCCCCAATGCTGATCTATTGACTGGGTTTGCTATAGGAGTAGATCAGGGTTTCTCAACCAGAGTGAGGTTGCGATGGGTTCCAGTAATGAGCAGTTTGTACCTTTTAGGTCAGTTTTAGTGACACCAATGATCTTTTTGGCTATCTGTAAAGGTGACATTCTTCCTAATGGCCAGCAATGTAAGAGGCCACCACACTGATGTACGGTGGATATAGTAATTATAGAAGGGGTTCCCTAAAGACCTAAAAGGTAGAGAATGGCTACCTAAAAATATTTTTGGTGACACTGTACTGTACATGAGTCTTATTTCTGGTACTTGGATTGTCCTAATAAATTGGTGGGGGCTTAGATTAGGTCAGGTTTCCATTACGTTCTCTGCCCCTACTTTTTTTATAAAGATTCACCTTCTCTATTTGTAGAGCATTATCTCTAGGACAGAATCTGAAAGAATATTTTATTGTTAAGTTTCCCCAAAAAAGAAAAGAGGGAACATTTTTTTGTCAAGGTGGAGAATTTTGGTACTTCGGAGAGACTTCCAATAACTTATCAACAGAAAAAAAGCACTTTGATACAAAAATATCAATCCTATTTATACAAAACTAAAAAAAAATATAAAAAATCAGATAAATATATTTACACAATACATAAAAGATACTTTATATACGGTGCTCATATAAAACTATTTTTAATTTGTTTCCTAAGCTTCTTTTCACTAAACAGAAAAAGAATCTTTTATGAAAAGTACCAAATATATTTTAGGATGATATGGATGCATAGGGAGCATTGGGGGATGATGTCAATCATTATATTAACAAGCAAGGGTCCGCTCCATCATTTTCCGTATCCCTTTCACCTTGAATAAGCTATAATAGGCCACTCGCGATGAGGGTTAACCGGCTTTTTTACCCATTGTGCTGATGGCGGTTTTGCTGGGATACTCCGGTATTACTTAAAACACTATCATTTACAGCAAATACAGTATTTTAAAAAGGAAAAACAAAGATAATAGTAATACAAATATATATTTTTTGAGAAGTGATACTTTACAATATACATTTGATGTTCACATGGTTAATGCAAATGTGATCCGGGGTACCTAGTTCAAATTTGGGCATTTCTGGAAATTGGGGAATAATGGGGAGAGGAGTTTTTTTGTTTAACGAAAAGGAAAACATTTTATTTTGTTCAATCAGTTAAAGAAAAAAATATTACAATGTTTCTGGTTTTCAGTTTTTATATCTGTAAGATGTAATGTAATGCCACTAATATAGTCAAATAATATAACTGAATAATAGAATTTAATTCGCTGAATTAAGTGAGTCATGTTGGAAAATCTTTTCAAGTGTATAAAAGGGAACTGCAGAGCATTTTCAATAAGTACCTTTTTCGAGTTTGTTTTTTTCTTAATGTATCTATATAACAGAACGAAAATGTAATAAATTGCAGCTCTCTGTTGGTGGCTGCATTGGATTGATTGTATTCAGCTTTTATTTACACTTGGTGATCCTGCTAGAAACACATTTAGGGTTCTGTTTGTAAAACAGGGAAACTCACATTCCCTTAAGCCAATGAAACACATGGACCTGCATAATTCCCACAAGGGAATATTTGAGTGAATGTCCAATTCCTTGTTTTATAAGAGTCCTTTCTGTCCTAGGGTGACAACTTATTGCGCCTACTGTACAGTGTGCATAGGAAGCAGATTTGTCAACCTGGAAAGTGTGTTAGGATTACAGAACTCTTCTCCTTTTTTATCTATAGGACATGGGGGGCTCATTTGTGGTTCTCACAAATAACTAGGAATAGTGCAGCCAAAACCGAAAGCACAGAAAGTTCACATGTTTTCCAGTAGGGTCAACAGGTATTTGTTGCACTCATCAAACAAATATAACAAAAAAACAACTTGGTCAAGGCTGTGAGTGTACCAATCAAGCTTTCCAAGCTCTATTCAACATGTGCTGGAACTTTAAAAACTCAAAAAAATGATTAGATTCACCTAAATTAGAAAAGTAAATTTAAATTAAGGTTCTAAAATCTGTACTTTATTCTCATCTTTCCTACATATTTTGTTTTCATCAATTTCTGATGTTGTCTAATGATCCAAGGCGCCAGCTTCCTCCAGCCCCCCCAAAAGAATCCTCAAAACTTTCCATACTCATTAGATTCCAAGTGTCCATTTGAATTTCTGCAAACATCTGCCCACCTACACAGCCTGTTTTTCACTAATTAGGGAACAATTAAGTTATAATTACTAGATTCAAATAACTTCACCTAAATTGCACTAACTAAGGAATATATTGCATTGTGTCTAATTACTGTCATTTCTGTAATATTGGAAACAAAACCATTCCAATTACAGGCAGGGTGGGAGAAGGCTCCTATACACACCATCTTGTATAATTAAAAGGAAACAATAGTCCTAATTTTTCCCTTTAGATATAATTGTAAAAAAAAAATATTTGTTTAATAGAAATATCAGTTGCCCAAACCTGAGCAATTCAAATTGAGTGTATGTTAGAAAAAAATCATGGCATAATGATCAATAGGTCCAGCAGAAGGTATGTGAATTTCTTAAACATTCTGTAAGTCCAGCAACAGTATTTGCCAGACACCAGTCCCCCAAACTAACACTGCACTCTTCACCTATAGCAAGCCCACCGCTCAGCCTCAGAAGATTGGTTGCATTTCCCAGCACACGGTTGCCCCCAGGACTTCTGCATACACACGTGCAATAATCCTTTCTAACGACTAACGACTGCACGATCCATGAACGAGTGCTATACATACAGCACCATTCTGCTCCATGGAGAGGGGAGGAGAGAATGACGGAGCACACCCTGCTTTGCGCTCTTCCCCTTCACTTCCATTAAGATGGTTTGACGACCATTGCCCATGGATCCGCCAGGGCGGTCGTTCGGACGATGGACAACGGGCGCTGTACACATGCCAAGATTCCAACAGAAATAAGTCAAGAATACAGAGCCAGGTCATACACAGGTAATCCGTCAACCAGATGAGGTACAAAAGGGCCAGACACAAGCAGAGCTGGGGCACAGGCAAAAGAACGGTCCAGGCAGCATACACTCACAGGGTCAGAAACAGACAAGATCAGCAGCAGTAAATCAGACAACTTCACACACCAGCAGCAAGTCAGCCTAGCTAAACACTACAACAGGAACTGGCAACTGGGAGCGGAAAGGCTATAAAGTCCCAGCAGCCAATGGCAGAGCAGGATAAAGTAAGGAACTAATCAGCCTCTAAAATCCCCTCTAGCTGTGCACAACCTCAGAGTATGTGCTGGGGATGCTGATAAAATACATCAGGCTGCATGGCTAAAGGGAAGCAGGGGCTGCTGCTATTTCTTTATTCTCCTTGCTGCTATAAGGGACATTGCTGGACAAACTAGGCAGTGTGGAATCATGATTCCTAATACATTCCTGTAAAAATTGACCTTGGGCCTGCCCTGACTTCCTATTGATCCTTGTTTGTGATGGGCCAATTGAGTGGCTTGAGAGGCAGGGCAAGCATGTCTTTTCTGCAAAAAAATAGGAACTTAATTAGTCTGCTTTATCTGTGAATATGTAAAGCAGAACTATAGTTCTACAAAACTATAACATTTAGAGGTTTTCTACAAAACGTCTGCATTTAGGGAACTTTCCTAATCACAATTGTTTGAGAAAGGGTTTAGTTCAGTTTTAAATGGCACCAAAACGCATTTATGCTCCTGGCTGACCAATCAAGATGGGTAAACAATAATGTTGTATATCTCTGTACTTTGTACTTTAGCACAGACCGTTAAGTTTCCCTAATAAGCGCACCCTCCGAAGAAGCTCATGGAGGCGAAATGCGTTGTGTTCACTTGTGCACATTAACGGTCAAAATATTACTATACAGACAGAATTTTTTGTCTAGCTATATCCCAGTGTAGTGTTTATACAACTAAACTTGATTGCATAAATTATGATTTATCACATATTTGGAGCCAATCTAAAAAGGTGTTTCAAGAACTTGTGAACTGCTTTAACCTAATTCATATAATTCAATATACAATCTGGATTCACTTGTTCCCTGGCTATAACTTTTATACCTACCTGGATAGGCTGTTGTGCATCCACCGGGTATGTTTATAAATGCAAATATAATACAACCTAGCTTTCTTTATTATCCCCATAATACACTTAACCAAATATGATATTCTCCCTCTTTTCTCAACTTCAATGCAGCAAAAACCAAGTTATTGATCGAGCACCTCGTCTCTGAAAACTGAGGTGACCTATCCTGGCTATATCTCCTAAATGTTATAAGTAGCCCCACTAAGGGTTTTTTTTTTTGCTTTATACCCCCTCTTTATTTCTGTTTTTTATGCTCAATAGTCTTTTTTTATGGACACTACACTATAGACACAGATACCACAAATTGACATTTAGAGAGTACTTACAAATGTTATACATACGTTATAACCCAAACTTCTAAGACCAATGCCAATCCTTTCTGATTTCACACTGACATTGCTCAGTGACTATGTTATGATACTGTAATGTACTGATACTGTTTGTTTACTTTTTTGTAAACAATATTGTTGGATATCTCCGTACTTTGTACTTTAACACAGACCGTTAAGTTTTCTAATAAGCGCACCCCCCTGAAGAAGCCCATCGAGGCGAACACTTTGAGATCACTGGTGCACGTTAACGGTCAAAATATTACTACAACTAAACTGGATGTATATTCGCATGTACTTGATTGCATGATTATATTTAAGAACGTGTTTATAACAATACATCATTTATGATTTATCACATATTTGGAGTCAAAACCTCTTTCTTTCATCGCTTCTCCGTAACCCAATCTTTAATAAACTTTAAATAAAAAAAAAAACACAAAAATCTGGTAAAATAAAAAAATAGTTAAATATGTCATATAACTGTACAGTAGCATGTATAATATATATATATATATATATATATATATATTATATAAAGATTTCTTTGCATTGGACTCAATACAGCTATTTTGTATTGAATCCAATACAAAATTATTTGAATTTCCCACCACTCCCGAGGACCTGCAGGGACCAGCTGGATGCCGGGGGACAACAACAGAACAAGATAAGAGGTTTTTTTTTATGTTTTAAGCGACCCCGAATGTGACTCGGGATTACCGCTATTTGAATGGAAAATCCACCCCGAGTCATACTCGGGATTACAACTAGCAAGGTTAATAGGGAAGCGATAGGTTCGGGTTCTCTGGTTTCCTCCCACATTCCAAAAACATGCAGTTAGGTTACTAAGCTTCCCCCCAGAAAAGACATTAGACTGAGGTAGGGACATAACTTTGTACAGCACTGCGTAATATGTTGGCGCTATATGAAAACTGTGTAACAATAATAAAAACATAATAGGCTGGAATTTGTCAAAAGTCATGGTGACATCACCACACCACCCAAAATCATCAGACACCCTTCCTACTATGAAAGATATTTAACAAAGAACATGCAATTGTACAACCAGAAATGTAAAAAAGGTCCAAATGGCTACTAACATGTATGATAGGGAATGATTTGGGTGTATTACTAAGCATAAACTTCTACACTTCCATTCACTCCCTTTCACATTCCATTTATATTAGTATTGGCTCCTCTGCATGACTCGGTGAGCAGCTCCCTGGTACTGGACCACTAAGGAACCAACTGAAATATAGAAATAAAATCTGGAATAGTAATGTTTATAAAAATAAAGCTCAGACATCCCTTTGAGGGCCCCAAGGTTCCTGCAGGCACCCCACAGACACCTCCTGTAGCTTGGACAGCCCTAAAGGACCCCATAGCTGAGCATCTCCCATTGCAGTCTAAAAGCTGTTGGCAGTTAATCCCTGGGGTGATGTAACATTAATGAATAAACCTTTTTATTTCATCATCTGCAGCAGAGGTCAACACTGTGTTGTAATGTGTAAAGCCACACTAAACAAGATAATTGTGATAAATAAAAAAAAAATTGTTACTCTCCATGACTTCATTTTTTTCACTTCTGTGGGGAAATGTTAGATGGCGGCTGGGCTGCTTCCATCCATCCAGTCACCCTTGCTGCCTATGTCCGTCCACACAGCTGCATTCTTTCATGCAGAAATTCTATGTGTGGAGTGCAGGCTGTGATTTATCACAGTCAATGCGGGATGCCTGGATGGCAGCTAGGGTCCATGTAATGTGGGGGTCTGCGGCCATCCCGCTGTTGTGGACAACGAAGGAATTGTAAGGGTGGCCGGCTGGCTGGAAGCTTCCAGTGTGGCCACAATACATAACGCCACACACCACACACCATTTACCTTCCACTGCTGAACAACCAGTAAGTCCCCCAGGTAGGCTGGCCTTGGTTTTAACCCCCCAAGCATTCTAATTCTCTCCAGATTTCCATGCAGGGAAATTTATTTTACATTGTAGGCTATAATTCTTAGGCATAATTCACCAAAATATGTCCAATATTTAATACATTTGGGGAGGGTGGTAGTTGGGATTATCCTCAGTGGGTGATCACAGAGACACCTCTTTAGGTATAAATATTGGGTAATATTGGGTAAAGGAGAAGAGATGAAAGAAAGAGGTTTTGGCTCCAAATATGTGATAAATCATAATTTATGCAATCAAGTTTAGTTGTATAAGCACTACACTGGGATATAGCTAGACAAAAATTTCTGTCTGTATAGTAATATTTTGACTGTTAATGTGCACAAGTGAACACAACGCATTTCGCTCGATGGGCTTCTTCGGAGGGTGCGCTTATTAGGGAAACTTAACGGTCTGTGCTAAAGTACAAAGTACAGAGATATACAACATTATTGTTTACACAAAACGTAAATAAACAGTATACGTACATTACAGTATCATAACATAGTCATTGAGCAATGTCAGTGTGAAATCAAGTGCCAGAAAGGATTAGCATTGGTAATAGTTAGAAGTTTTTAGAATGTGCATGTTATGTTTTGTACAAATTGAGCAAGGTGCATGTTCTTCATTTCTATGCAGAGAACATAAATGCCAATCTTCTTGATCCTGCACAAGCACTGGAGATAAGTAGTTGTTTAACACAATAACAAACTGCAAAAAAAATCTTTTTTCCAGATTGCAGTGGCCAATAGGAACATCTCCTTGTTTTTATGGATGGTCAAATTATTGTAGATATTGCAAGATGTAAATTGATGAATATTTCTAAGATTACAT
The DNA here is from genome assembly GCF_032062135.1 of Pyxicephalus adspersus. Taxonomy (NCBI): domain Eukaryota; kingdom Metazoa; phylum Chordata; class Amphibia; order Anura; family Pyxicephalidae; genus Pyxicephalus; species Pyxicephalus adspersus. The sequence goes on from NC_092865.1 coordinate 9,514,785, forward strand.
TTCACACAGGATGACAGCACTGACACCATGTTAAAGAAATAAAAAAAGTATCAGATTTCCTGGCAGGAGAAACACGTAATAAAACCAGGAAAGAGTGATAAGGTTGAATTTATAAATTCTCGGCCCATCAATTCAGCTGATTTTTTATTCAGAGCCATTCAGATCCCCATGCAGCGCTCTCGTCAATGTGCTAAGCCACCTAAGTGGTTATTTATCAGAAGAGCACAGCAGACACAATAGTAAATGCTCTACACTCGCCATGTAAAAAAAAATGCATACCCATTGGTAGCAATGTATTCATTTATCAGTGTTATTATTACCTTGTTCCTATCTTGTCATGTGGTTATACATGGATCTGCTCATGAATTAATTAATGTCTATTTATATACTTAAACATCATTATATGGATGGTTGACTTATTTATTGTATCTTCTGTAAATATTAAACATTATTTAATTGTATTTATGGAACGTGGAGGAGAATAAGAAAGAAGAAAGCATCCACAATGGAATGGGCACAGGTGAGTATCTCCAGGGTTTAGTTCCAAGCCAGGCCAAGATAGCCAAAGATCAGAAAGCAGAAGAGAAGAAGAAGATGGCAGTGCCTACAATGGAAGGGGGACAGGTGAGTATCCCCAGGAATTAGTTTCCCTTTGTTGTTATTGTTATAGTTATTTGTAATATTGTTATGAATATAACCATTGGTTACAATCCTGTCTTGGCCAGATAAGCTCCGAACTAGCCAACTCCCATGGAGGACATAAAGAGATCCTGTCATCAGACCAATAATTTCAATAAAAAATCTTTCCAAGAGATAACATGTGCATATAACATATCTTGTATAAGTTTTTATCAGTAAAAGCCTCCCTAGGGTGGACAGCCAAAGGCCATCTTGGATGTCAAGTAATCCTAGCTGACTCAGAATTGTCTTATTCAAATAACACTGTATAGTATTCCAATTTGCTCCCCCCACATAAAAGATTAGATAGGGAGGGGAGGTAAAGGTCCTAAAGCTGCCTACACACTTCCAATAATTATCGTTGGAAACGAGCGACGAACGACCGATCAGACAAAAATCGTTCACAAAAAAGGTGACCAACAATGCCAACGAACGAGGATTGACGTTGGAAATGAACGACTGTCACAGAGGATCTGATTGGCCGACGATCCTTCACTATCTGTCATATGTACGGTCGTTCAGTGATTGTGCATATTTCTGCAATACATTTTCTCCTTTACATGTCACTCCCTGCATCGTTCAAATGATTGTAACTAGCGTGTGTACACTATTGGTGGATTATATTTGAACGGTCGTATCGTTACAGCATGTACAGAATTGTGCACAATATGATCATTCAAAAATAATCGTGCATAATCGTTGATCAGTCGTAATCGTTCGTATTCCAACCATAATTATTGGAAGCTAGTAATTATGCAGGAGGGAGGTGCTAGGTTATTGACTCTTTTGGAGTAGTCAACTTTCCCAGCAAGTCCAATGGCATATTACAAGTAAATAAAATGTATTTTATGTAATCGAAAATGCTGCAAGTGAACATTGACAATACTTTCATGTGCTTTTACTTTTTTTCCAAAGTTGGTAATGCCATTTCTTTCACTTGATTTACTTATCCATTCTCATCACATCCTTATCATTAGCTTCCACGTGTACTGAAGACCTTTGACCTAACTGGCATGTTGTTGGAAGTGTGGGGAAATTTCAGTACCGGAAGGAAACCTATGGAATGCAAACACTGGGAGAACATGGAAATTCCCTGAAGAATCCATGTGGCCTGGATTTCAACCCGGCAGAACCCCAATGAGCCTAGTGCCTTCTCAATGTCCATTTGCAGTTTGAGATGTAAAATAAATGAAAATTGATGTCCCTTAAGTGAACTTGATCACATTCTAGAGTGCTGGGGGAGACTGCCAGCAGGACTTACCTTTAACTAAAATCTAAGGTGTCACCAGCTTTTCCACACCAAGCAGGGATGAGCCAATTCTTTCATAATTAATAAAACTGCAATATGTTGCAATGAAGGAAGGAGCCAAACTACCAACCACAAAGGGCCATTCTTTCAGCAGTCAGGGCTTCTTGGTAGGATCAACAAGTATTCTTCTGTACCTGCAGACCATTCTTCTGTACCAGTGTTCTTGGCCCGAACAAAGGAAATCTAATGCAACCACCACATCTGATGACACCAATAGATTACATTTTTCGTGAGATTTGTTTTAAGTGTCTTTTGAACAGCTTAGATCTAAGCCCGTCTTTTCCATTCTATGGCATGTCATCTTTTTTTTCTTTCCGGAACAATTACAATATTGCTGTCACTCATCACACTGTATTTATTACCACAGCGATCCTTCACTATCAGTGATAGCTTAACATATGCATTATTTATGCAAAAACAGCAGAATGGTTTGACATTTGTCCCGAACATATCTGCTACTTAATTACAAGCCTGCCCTGCGTGTGCTGAAAAATGCAAATTCCCAGCTCCGGCGCCTCTATGTAATATCATTCGGCACAGTTTGAAGTTTGTCTAGGATCGCACAGTAGGGCCACCCCACATTTGGGAAAATCATTTAGTAGAATTATAGTCTTCGAGAGGCGAGCTACTTAAGAGCAAATCAGGTCAAAAAGGCATTAGAGATCATGATGAGAATTCGGGGATAATTTATCAGTTCTGAAACATAATACTACAGTGCCAAATGCGAACGCTTAAATCAAACATTTGCATAAAAGTTCTCTTTCAGAAATCAAATTGCTTGGTGGAAACCATTTGTATTGTGTGATGTACTGGCTCGCTGGGTGACACGTGGAACTGCTGAACAGTCAACGCTGCGGTAGTCAGCTCATAACGGCAGCCGTACTGACCTTGTGAATGGCCCTTCCAAGCTAAAGTCCAATGCAGCTAATTTAGGATTAAAAAGGAGACTCCTCTGTATTTATACTACATTTCATTCATATTATAACCTTTTTGATGAGTCCGCTGGTTTTATTTGCTTGCCGATGGAATTTTATACATAAATCTGTGTAGGTTTTCCATTCTTGGGGGCTATTTTTAAACCAGGTGGTAGAGCTGACATCTGTGTATAACAACTGGCTAGCAAAAATAATTAGAGAACTTTGTTCTCTTTGAACAGGCCTACAAGCTAGACATAAACGTGTGTTGATAAAACCTTCCGTATAAGGCGAATACTTTTCTTAGGATGAACAAATCCCATTATTTCCTAAAACAACAGCCAGGATATTGGATAATTGGAATTTTCATGCGGTCCAAATTTTGTGAATTGTGGAATATTTTCACCATTTGGCACAATTATGATAGGCAAAATGGAGTGGATTTTAGTGGTTTCTACAGGCACAATGGATTTTAAGTATTTGCTATGGTTAGATGAGCTCATTTGAACTATCCTGGACTTGTTCTTGTGGCAAAAATACCAACTTACCAACGTTAGATACCAAGGGCCATTCAGACTTGTGATTGACTGCAGCGTTCCATAGGCTCAACCACACTCTCATTCAATTGCAACCCAAAAATCACTTAGAAGAAGAAAAAGAATGAGGTTCATGGCTCAAGGACTGTATGAAATAATATATACATGTATTTGTTACATAGTATCAAAGAAAAACATTTACATAATGCAATCAGGTATTTTACCTTGGTCCTGTTAACACTTCACAGGACCTAGGTGTTATATACTCGACATAGTACTTCTACGTCATCCAGATATGTAAATGTTTTTCTTTGACACTATGTAACAAATAAACATATATATTTTTTCATACAATCCATGAGCTGTGAATCTCATTCTTTTTTTCCTTTTATATATTATATATGATTGCTTAATGATGTGGCTCAGCATTTAGATTTATTAGTGAAGAGAAGGGAACACCCTTCACGAACTTCCAAAAACCACATGGTACAGGGACACCTAGGACTGGCTAGCCATACATTTCTGAATGGGGGCCAAGTAACAGACATGCACTCCTAAGTTTGGATTCAGTAGAAGGTGATCAAGATTCCAGTTTGGTTTTGATGTCTTTTTGGGTCCCATTGGATAAATTTCTCTTTGCTTCTTGCTCCAGAGACCCATCAAAAAGTGACAACTCCATTCTCCCAAGACATTCTGCCTTGGGGATAAGGGTATTCAAGACACAAACAGGTCACTGTTTCCAAAATGAAATAAAGTTTTGGTTTTGCACACACCTTGTAACCATTTTACAAAATTACAGGTAAAATCACAACTTACCTTTACTTTCACAACGCTCAATCCCTTCACGGCTGACCTTGATTTGGTCCCACGCCGTCCTGAATTCTTCCTTCATCCCAGCGTAGAAACGCCGAGTGCCACCATCTTCTTCCCAAAACATTTCCTCCCAAACTTGCACTGTGCAGGCACGAGATTGGGTGACGTATCCTGCTTGTTTTTTTTTCCTAAAGGGAAAAATTCTCTTCTGCACCTGCCCTCCCGGGATATGTGCCATATGTATCCCAGGAGGCTCTGTGCTCCCATTCAGTCTTTACTGCTGCGGCAGAAGACAGAAAAGGAGGAGTCTCCCTCCTTTTTTTAAAAAAAGAAATGCTATTAAGAGAAAAAAACAAGAAACACATTTTTACTTTATAAAAGGGTTATCTACCTTTTTATATGATGATAAATTGTGGTGATAGATCGGCCTCAGTTGCCTAAGTAAAGATAATCTGTCTCCCCCCATCTGACAGGGGCTTGTCAGTGATAGCAAAAAATGTTCAAAAAATGTAAATATAATAAAATAAAAAGAAATAAAAAACTCACCCCCTCCGCTCTATGCATATATGTTCAAACACAAACACATGTATGGGATGTGTAGGTGTATGTAAACAACAAATGTGCAACACATATGGGGTAATGCCACACATGGCAGCCCAACACAATCTGTGCCATCTGTGCTTTGCTATTTTGTACATTTGTGTATTGAATGGTGCCACGTGCTCCAATGCACATTGCTGTAGCATGCAATGTAACCATGAACGGTGTATTGCTGCAACATATGTCCTCAAAGTTACCAAGAATATTGCATCATCTCACATTCCATCTTCTATTGCCTGGACAAATGAATGGGTCAATATATTAAAGCATGTTTTCCCTACAGCTCATTGCCACTCCCATTTTCAGTCTGATTTTTGCAGTGGGATTATGGGAGGTTAAATAGAATTCAGGTAATTATGCTAAAAATATTTTTTACAACTTTTGCTAAAACATATTTTAATAAATTCATACTGGGACAAAAAAGTGGGATTTTATATCTGTCTGGAGATCTACTTTAAACGGTGGTTGAGACGCTGGGAAGAAATTCTTTTACGAGGCGGCAATTGCTAGTCATAGACTTTAATGTTTGTCAAAAAGGGCATTAAAATGTCAATGGTCTGGTCTTCTGTCTCCACCTAATCTGACTCATTACAGTACTGCTATTTCACAAATAGCTATACTCTTAAAAATTCCAGAGAGACTTGAAAATGTTGTTGTTAAAACCAATTACCAACTCATTATTGCTTGATATATTCCTCGCATTGCAATTTAATTTGCATCTTTTTCAAAACACCATTCTGTTTCAGGTTTGAACTGAAAAATTACCTTTATACTTCTGGTTCATTTCAGATATATCACCCCTCCGGAGGCCAATGTCTTTGAGCTCATGCACGTGTGTGAGTATATATACAGTACATAAATATGCACACACAGACATTTCCAAGTTTGACATTTGATGTTCTTACACACAATTTCCAAACTAAAAAATAGGAGATGGCTTTAAGATATACTGTTTCCGTTATAATGTCTGTAAGATATATGTTTATACTTGAGTATAAACTGAGACTTTTTGTCCTCAAAATGCTATTAGAAAAAGAATCTTGGTTTATACTCAAACCACATCCATAGATGGTGCTGTGTGATCATGTAAAATGTGTAACAAACTCTTGCTGTGGACATGAGGACACATTGCCATCTACTGGGGGCCAATATTAATGCACAAAAGACCATCTAAGAGCAAGTAAACCATAATACCCAACTCAGAACTACAAAGGAGGGGGGATATAGATTGAGCCTATATGGTTTATTTTTTTCTGTTTTAAATTAATGTTTTAAAAATAACACAGTATGGATATATTTATTCATTGTAATTTTACTGGCATTTATATTGATTTAATCTTGATTAATGTTTTGAAAATTAGCTATAATGGCTGCACTTTGTACCCTAGGTTTTTACTTAAGTCAAAGCAGTTTGCTGTATTTGCAATTCAAAATAAGTATATTTAGTATAGTTGGCACCTTAAAATGTACCAGTTTGTTTCAAAAAAACTGCACCTCAACCCAGATATTAAAATATTTACATAACAAGTAGTAAGAGACTCAATGACCAATCTCTCTAGCTGCTAAAATATGAAGTTCTTCAATCTCAAAAATCTTCAAAAACACCCTAGAGTTGGTTTCAGATGGTTTCTAACAGCTTAGAAACATATAGTGGTCTTTTAGAAATCTGGCAAGTCACCATGATTCTGCTCTTTATAGAAAATAGCTAGGATATCTGTTTTTCTGGTGTGTACTATGAAGATGAATTTGTGCACAGTGCTCTTTTTAAAGAGTTTTCTCCATTTTCCAGAATAGGTAATAACAGTGCGAAGTCTGGGCACAGGTTCCCTGTAAAATAAGATCCAGAATGACCTTATCTTCATAATAGGACTCTTTCACAGGTGGGTAATCATTAAAGTTCCAGATGACACTGTGCACACTTACATATGTTTGTTAAAATTCATACAGGTATCACCCAGAACATGATTATTTTTTGGACATTGCAATAAATGAGAAAAGAGCATTTTTACCTTTTGTTTTGCTTTTTTACATTTACGTTTTGTTTTTACATTTTGAATACCTTTTATTTTTTGTATTAGGTAAATGAGAGACCTTCAGTCCCAGTGCATTTCTGCAGCTTATTTGTAATAGAGATCTAATGCTCACTTGTATCAGAAGGCAATACTGGATGCATGGCAAAGCTTGATCAGTCCTGTCCTTGGTAAAGATGACTGCTGAACAGAAAACACAAATTATACAAAACATGGTACAGCAGCCCTCCTCTTTACAACACATTACAAAGGAGTTGTGTCGCATTATGATGCATTATGCTCCATTATGATGAATTAAGCTCCTTGTTACAGGATCAAAAGATGAATCTCCTAAAACCTCCAGGGACCAACTGCAACCACAAAGACTATGCATCATTGTAAAGCAGCACTTGGACAAACATCTACTAAATCAGTGCCATGTTTATATGGCCCCGGGGACTCAAACAGTTTAAGCCGGACTCCAGGTGAATATAAAAGACACAACTGAATGCAGATCTATATCTATTAGTACACATTTTTGTAAATGCCAGCAAGGTAAGTACCTGAATTTGACATGGTGTTCTCCTCTTGTATTCATCTGTACTGAATAACTCAACTTGAATTTTGAAAAGACAATTCAACCAAACAACGCCAATCATAGATTATGCCCCTCGTGGGGTAAAATACATTTCAGGAACAGGAGCTTGGTCATTATGTAACGCCTAATTCCTCATGCAATAATGTTTACCTAAAATAGAAAAAAAATGATTTGTTGGTGATGTGGCTTTATTCTTATTTATTTCGACTCTCTCCACTACAATCTATTATGAATGATGCAGCCAGACTCATCCATCCTTCCCATCCCTCCTCTTCCGCTGCATCTCTTTGTAGTCTCTTCATTGGCTTCCATTTCACCTTAGAATCAAATTCATCTCCAGTGCTTTGCCTTCAAATCCCTACACAGTTTTGTCCCACTTACCTTTCTGACCTGATAGAAAAATACTCCCCCTGCCGCTCCCTCCGCTCCTCCAATGACCTACTAATGACTTCCTCGCTCATAACCTCCTCACACGCACGGTTTCAAGACTCCTCTAGAGCTGCCCCCATTCCCTGGAATGGTCTTCCTCGTCCTATTCAGCTTGCTCCTACTTTCTGCTCATTTAAAGAGCACTCAAATCTCACTTTTTCAAACTTGCCTACCGTCTTGTTCTGTGTTTTGATTCCATCACTATTTTCCCCAACTCCATATCCCCCTCATATCGTGTGTTACTGCCCCCACCTCCTAGATTGTAAGCTTTTTGTTGTAGGGTCCTCTCCTCCTCCTGTGTCACTGTCTGTCATCTGCAAGACCTATCTAATGTACAGTGCTGCATATTATGTTGGCGCTATATAAATCCTGTTTATTATTAATAATAATAATAACAATAATAATAATAATTCTTGTGTTGCATATCCTATTACAGGATAGAAAAAATCACCCCCAATTGGCAGGAGTGAAGCCATAGGTCTGCCTGGATAGGTATTATTTGCTGAAGTTGTCTGATAGCTGGAGAAGCAGTAGAAGGAGCCAAGCAAGTTTGCTGCAAAAGGAAATAAAATAATAAATTGAACACAGGATAAAGTCACATGAGCTCTTTAGTCTACTATTTCTCTTTTCACCATCTATTCATAGGCTAGTTGATGGACAAGAATGGAGGAAAATACAAATCCTTTGGTAGTTATTACAGTCGCCATATATATATTTGCCATTGGTATATTTAGTTGTTTGTCTTAAGTTCACCTTTAGAATTGCCTCATTTTATTACCACAATCTCCTCTTACCTATCTTACCTTTATTGCCCCATTGTACTGTCATGTGCAAAAGAGCAGCACTAGGTTATATTTTAATGGACATGTCTCTTCACAATTCAGTGATCTTTGTGGAAGCCGTAAGTCTAACGTGTTGGCGTTTTTATGGCGTCCCTAATGGCATTGTTCAAAAATGGCATCTCCGATTAATTTGTATGACATCATCGGCTGCCATGAGAGAAAATTTATTGGGCAGCAACCGAGGCAAGAGCAGCTGAGTTATAAGTCTCAATTATCCTTTGTAGAGGCCGTTAATTATGCTCCAGTAACTCCCACTTCAGAGTAGCGATTGGCCAGACAGCCTCCTTCTCCCTTTGTCCCCATCACAAATGATATTGTCTCTGATGCCTATCCATAATGAACTCCCCCTCTAACTGTGCTCATAAAGAAACATTTCAGATGCAATATATCTCTGTAAAATTAAACAGATGTAATTGCTGGCCCTTTTAGTGGCTCGAGGTTGTAATCGTTTAAAAAGGAGCTTACGTGACATTTTTGGAGAAAGGATGAAGCCAGAGCTTAAAGCTGAACTCCAACCTCACCTGCAGGATTGCACAGATGTACAGAATTCTCTACTGTACTGGAAATTATTATTTTTTTTTTTTACATTTTAGGTACAGTAACTTTAAATTACAATTTTATTATTAACAAATTTATATAATAAAATATAATAATTATCTAATAATATTTATATATGATATATATACATATACAATTACAAATGTGACCATCTTACCTAATCATCACAATCGATAGATAATGTGTTCCTCTATGCGCTTCGCATGCTCGGGAGAAACACCATATTTGCTTTTTAAAAATCAAACATAATTAAAGATTATCCAAACTTTACCATCACTAATCCATCAACAATGTTTTTACAATTAGTGACCAAGTTATTATTAAACAGTATTTTTATAGTGCCAACATATTACGCAGCGCTGTACAAAGTCTATAGTCATGTCACTAGCTGTCCCTCAAAGGGGCTCTCTAATGTCCCTACCATAGTCATATGACTTTAAGACAGGGAGGGAAGCCAATTAACCTAACTGCATGTTTTTGGAATGTGGGAAGAAACCGGAGTACCCGTAGGAATTCTACGCAAACATGGGGAGAACCTGCAAACTCCATGCAGATAGTGTCCTGAACAAGATTCGAACTTGGGACCTAGCATTGCAATTGTCAAAGTGGTAACCACTGAGCCACCATGCTGCCCACATTATCTTGGATTATATATGAGTTATGATATTTAAATTTTATGTTTTATTTAAATATCATCAGTATGTTGATGAGAGAGGAAAAGTAGCAACCAGTCATATTTTAGCAGCTTAAGCCTTAGTTTTAAAGGACAATGACATGCAACACAGATAAACCATTCATAAGGGGTGCTGTTTACATTTTTTGTTGCAATGAACTATTTTTTTACACCTGTCTACTCTAGTACACCGCCATAAAATGAGGCCCGCGGCCAATCGAATGCAATAAGAATAAGGGGAGGGAGCAAATGTGAGGGAGATCCGGGGGGTAAGAGCGGGACAAGGGATAGGTGATTGGTGTATTGAGAGTGGGTGGAAAGAGGTGGTATTGATGGTTAAATATGAGAGAGGAAGTGAGGTATTGGGAAGATAAGCATCAAAGGATCAAGCTTACCTTCCACAAACTAAATAAAGGTTGGGGTTCCATTGGGTGGGAGGCTTTGGTAGTGGTGGTTGTGGTCCTCGAAGGCGGAATTGGTGATATTGTTGTTCTGAGGTGGAGACTCATCTTTGGTGGGGTGTCTCCCTAATGGTGGAGAAAAGTAGAATTCTGAAAGTATGGTTTCATCCTCAAATTTGTGGTGTGCTGTTGAGGGCTACAAGTTATGGCGGTGTAGACCCTAGGTGCGGAGTTGGCCAAGAACAAACATTTCGAAGGCTCAAATTGTAAGATGAATGTTTCTGGTGGAGGAATATTGTTGGTGGCTTAATGCAGTTGTTAACATGATAAAAAGATGTTGTTAAGGTATGATCCACTTGTTATAATTCTGGATGTTGTTTTAGTAATAATGTTCAAAAGTTAATAAATAAGATAGCCGTTGTGGCCATTTCCACCTATGAAAGTTGGTGTCTGACTCACTTATAGGAGGGGTATGGGAATTTAAATTTTTTAAAAGGCTGGTAAAAGGAAACTTATGAGCTACTTGAACCATGTATATGCCCCTAAATCTGTTATGTCACGAGTTGATGTGTGAAGACCTCTCATTCACTCAATGGTGCCAACATCTTTCCTGGGTCTCTTTCTGAGTTTGGGATTATTGACCAATGCAATCAGCAGGAAAATAAATAAATGAATAAATAAATTAGTATGTCCAAATGGTTTTTGGAGTAGAATAGGTGAATTATTTATTAGAAATTTGCATTATGATGTCTAATAGAAGTAAAAGGATGTACTTACTTGTGTCGGTATAATGATCAGGGAAGAAAGATAAAATAGGATTCAAAGAATGTTGTACAGTAAAAGTAACACTGCCGTCTGAGATGGGGAAGAAAAAGTATGCATTTTACTCATAATACACATAATGTCACACACTATAATAATACATCATATAATACATAAATACAACGCTTACCTGATCCGCCGGCGTCCCATGTCGTCCATCGCCGCGATCTCCGTCTTCTTTCTTCTTCCTCCGGTCCCCTTCTGCACCCGATGAGTCACCGGGGGAGTTCCCGGTGACATCGGTGTGTGTGTACTTTGCCGGCGGGGCGGGGAATTCAGAATCCATTTGTATTGCATTCAATACAAAATACCTGTATTGAATGCAATACATTGGATTTATATGTGTAAAAGCAGTACATTGTTTTCAAGAACATTTATTTTACAGTATATATAGAAGTATGAGTATATTATGTATTTTTTTTTTTTTTAGAATTTAGATTTTTTAATTTATTGTTTTTACATGATTTTGTTTCAAACTTTAATATACTAATACTATTATATTATACTGTAAAATAAATTTTCATGAAAAACAATGTACCGCATTTAGACATATAAAACCAGAAAGAAATGAACCGCTAAGGAGGTTAATATTGATAATAAAGTAAGGGAAAGGCTATTGTGTTAATTAATGATATTGGGTAGTATATAATGTTTAAGGATTCTAGAAAAGCTAGTTATAACAAACTAGGTTGCTGTCTATAATAGTCATGGTTGCTATTTAAAAAATATTGGCAATAAAAGATGCTATCCTGGTTGATTATTATAATATTAGACTTTGCCAGCAGTGGTTAAACATGCGTGAGATATAGGAAGAAGGGTATTGTCAGTATTGAAAGTATTAAAGCAACTATGACTAATATAGTTTGTTATACCTAGCTTTTCTAGCTAGTTATTGTTAAAAATTGCTGTATGAAAATTCCAATCTAAGGAGTTATTGTTACTTTATTATTATTTTCTTTTCAATACACTGCCGCTTAGCAAATACCATGCCTTTTCTCTTCTTTTCATTTATCCGTATTAAACATTATTTTATTGGCATTTCTATTGATAATTGTTTCAAATGTTGGCAGTGACGGATGCATTGTGTGCCCTAGGTTTATAGGTGGAGTGATTGGATCAGTTTATATTCAAGCATAATAATATAAAAATGCTAGTTAATAACCCAGTGTTTCCCAACGTTTTAAACATTGAAAAAATTGAAATGATTGAAATAATTTTCAAGTCTTTAGAGAACCCCCTAATATAATTAGTATATCCACAGCTCACAGTACATTAGTGTGATGGTCATAAGGAAGAACTCCCCTTTATTTCTGGCCATTGAGAAGAATTCCACCCTTACAGATAGCCAAAAAGATCATTGGGGTCACATAAACTGACCTGAGAGGCACACATTGCCCATTTCTCAAGGAACCCCTGGCAACCTCTGGAGGAACTCTAGATAAGAAAATCTGCTCTATCGCCTATCTAATACAAAAGTAAGAGGTCTGGGCTTAATTCCTCTTTAAACTTGGTGCAGTGGCTGCATGAAAAATGGAAAATCTGTAGCTATGATCTAATATGCTTTTTGTCATTTTAATAAAGGACAGGGATAGCTTCCCTTTTCATATTGCAGTTCCTTTTAAAGTTAAATCCTATTTACAAAAGCTTGCATTTTCTTGTAAAAATAATATTGTACAATATGTTTTCAACAAAAGATTTGAAACATAAAAAGGTACGCTTCAAATTACAATATTTCAAAATGTACCGTATTCCCAACAGGTACACGGAACCAAAAATGCAACCTAAAAAGATAACAAAGGGACATAAAAAATAGATTTGAACAAAATCTTCTATCATCTGAGTTATAAGGAATAAAATCAGAGATACAAAATGGAAATCAGAACAAAGAGAAGACCAACATAATAAAGTCTTCCTTGGATCTGTAAAGATTGATATACAAAATGAGAGAAATATTGACACAAGGGGGATGATTTACCAAAGGAATAGAGGCTGCATGCCTTGCAAAGTGAATTATCACTCTTGCGAAGGATGATTCACTTAGCTTAGTAATTGAGGTAAAGCTTTGCTGACCTCAGCCATCCAATCATGTGCCAGCAACAATTCTGTTTTTTTTTATAATTCCTTGCAGATTATAACATATTCTTTGCAATGTGAATATTCGCTGCATTCACTAAGCTACATGAATAATCCCATACAGAGCCTGATTTATTAAGCTCTCCAAGACTATCATGGAAAAAACTGGTGATCCAGCAAGTCTTGATTCCATCTGGTTCATTATATTTGCCAACTAAGCAAATGATTTTCAAGAAATCCATTCCAGGTTTGCTGGATCACCTAGGTTCTCCCATATTAGTCTTTATTCTTCAGTTTTGTAGAGCTTTAAAAAATCAGGCTCACAGAGTGATAGTTCACATTGCTAAGTAAACAGTCTAAACCTCTTTAAATCAAACCCAAAGCCACTTTCAAAAGATCAATGTCTTACTCCAATAACTGCAAGCCTATAAATTGGACTTCTATTGTATGATATATAACTAAAGTGTAACCAGGGGCTGACTTAGGGTGCAAAGTGTGCTGCTGCTCGAGGGCCTCAGACCATCCCTGGCCTATCGGGTCTCCCACAGGGACCCCAAGTGAGTTTTGCAGTTCTGTACAGGGGCCCACTTTTGGCTACATCAGTCACTAAGTGTACTTGTTACTACAGAGTCAAAAGTCCAGCTTGTAAAAGAAGTTGTTTCATACGTACCTTTTGGGCTGCTCATGTGTTGAATCTCCCTATACCTACCTCATAAGGATAGTTCACAAACGCAGGTGGGTTCAAGACCTTCTACCATGCTGCACAATGTAGTTTCTCAAAGCAGTTAGTATATCTTGGGACATCTGTTGCCCATGAAGTTTAAGTCAGCAACTGAATAGTGAGGCCCTTTTCATAGCAGCGATGGAAAAACATGCCGTTGGCCACTCCACACACATAGCAAAACTGTTAATATGCACTCAAGGATGGTAAACCGCCCCACAAGGAACACACGTGGCTGCGGTAGCAGCCACAGCTTGGTTTTTCCAAAAGAGTGACCAAAAGTGATTTGGATGTGGTTGCAGATGTGGTTGCTGATCTGTGCTATACAAGTAACACATTTATTATTATTATTATTATTAAACAGGATTTATATAGCGCCAACATATTACGCAGCGCTGTACATTAAATAGGGATTGCAAATGACAGACTAAAGTGATACAGGAGGAGAGGACCCTGCCCCGAAGAGCTTACAATCTAGTACAATTACATATGGTAATGGCTGCAGTTTTGGTCGTTGCGCAGTTCTTCCAAAAATAACCATGTGGCCAAAAGTGACTTGGAGAAGGCTTTATAAGTAACACTATTGCATGTGGTTGTGGCTGCGGGCAGTTCACCCAAAACCAGGTTCTTAGCTAAAAGTGACTTGTTGCTTTCTGGAACTGTGCCATGTTCCTCGGCATATACAATAATGTTCCCAACTATTTTAATTCAATTGAAAAGGAGTGGTTGGCACCACAACTGGGCCTCCAGCAGAATGTTATGGTTCACTGCAGGTCTAAAATGGCCCCAACTAAACAACATTTTCCTTTACTAACCTACTTGTGGACAGAAAGCAGAATTTTAGACAAAGGGGAGCTGTGTATTAGAGTTGGTGTTCGAATTCGGGTTGTCCTTATATTGGACCCGAAATTGCTGTTCGACATCGGGTAGACCCGACCCGAGAAAACGAGATTCGACGGTAAAAATTCAGATAAAAAATATTGAGTGTTTGTGTTTATTTAACTTTTTTTTTGTTTTCTTTTTTTTACAGGTTATCCTACAATGACATGATATCTCTTATACTGTAAAACACTTTCCAGCATAGTAAAATTGTGATACTTTTGTTTTATTTTTCTTTTATCCACTGCGAGAAAAATGTAACAAATGTATCATATTACTGTGCGTTAATTAAGCTGTATTCCCCCGGGGATCGTAGTGGAACTGCAGAATTTACGGTCACATGACCGTGGGAACTTGCCGTGCGGCCACAGCTGTGACTGCAGGCGATCCCCGGGCACTAGAGGTTGAATAGGGACAAGTTTCCCCATTCATCACATCTAGCGCCCTGTGTTCTTGGATAGAGAAACTCTATCCAAGCACACATACAACTAGTAAAGGGCTGCAAGAGCAATTTGATTGCTCTTGCAGCCCTTAATAGTTTCTAAAAATAGCCAGAATCCTCCCACCATTGACTTCAATGGCGTTCAAATTCAGCATTCAATCACCCGAACAATATCTCACTATTCGATCGAATAGCTGTTGAATCGAATACTGAGATATTCGACCAACACTACTGTGTATGTATTATAAATGGACTTCACTTAAGTAATTCACACAGTTCCTCACAGATCCCTAGTATGCAAATGAAGACCTGTTGGCGTAGAAAATTGAATATATAAATGCACATATAGTTTGGAAACTACAGCACCTATTCCATGGGCCTTAATGGTATTAAGCAAGACCTTTAAACACATAAGAATTAAAATGGAAATTGCATTACATGTACAGTCCATTGCAGATATGAAAAATGCATTTGAAATTCTAAGTTTGCTTTTT
Organism: Pyxicephalus adspersus; assembly: GCF_032062135.1. Lineage (NCBI taxonomy): Eukaryota > Metazoa > Chordata > Amphibia > Anura > Pyxicephalidae > Pyxicephalus > Pyxicephalus adspersus. The sequence continues at coordinate 9,530,576 of NC_092865.1, forward strand.
TAATCAGTTTCACCAGTGGCTAACACAAAGGTGTTGAGCACAACGAGGAGCTGATCATTATAAGGTGAAATATTTCACTCTCCATCTCAAGTGCGATACAAAAGGTGTTCAGATGCCTTCATCTCTGTATTCTCCTCTTTTCTCTCTGTACATAATTGCAATAATTTAACAATCATCATTGGCGCTCCAAGCTGTGCAGTAAATGGAGGATACAACAATAGTACGGAATCAATAAGCATTTTTAAAGAACACAAAGAAATATTAATATCATTTCCTTCCAGATGTTCTGTATAACGGGCTGTGCAAAACTGCTAAAAAAAAAGCTGGGGTGCTATTGGAATGGAGGCATGCAGAGAGAAGGAAAACATTTAATTTTGTTCTTTTTGTGTCTGTGTATTGCACACTTTGACAAATACAATTTACTTGTCAGTAATTTGGAAATGAAAGAGGCTGTGTCTAAAACAAAGTGGATGAAATACAGTATTATTAAGTGCTATCAAGGACTCAGGGGGCTTTTTTTTTCTTGGTCTCTAAGTTTTAGTGTAGCCACCAAACTTTTTCCAAAAAAAAGACAAAGGGTTGTGTTTGTGTGTAATGTGCTGCGTTAGTCTATTGAAAAGAATTTGCTGCTAAACACAATATATTAAATTCCCAGGTCAATGTGTGTGTCTCCTCTACCATTTTGCACCCATCTGGGAAGGCTGCCAGACATCAGGATTTTTGGGAGTTAGGAGGAGCTCAGAATGTCTTTCTATGTTTCTAAGTTTTTAGAATGCCGAAAATATCTTAGCTTTATTGTGACCGACAGGCTGCTCAGATGGGCACAAAATGGCCAGGGGACTTATTCTCTCAGTTCATAAGTTTGCTTCTATTTAGGAATCAAGAAGGCGTTCTTTGCAGTCTGTGTCCCCCCCCTGCAGAGACTATTATCATTTACTGTTCTGACCTGTGCCATCTGATCACTGACCGAGTAGGGATGGACTCATTTTGTCAGCCATGTCCATTTTATTATCAAACCACATATAATGCATACAAGCAAAACTAGGTGGTTATCAATGATCCTGTTTCTTGATCTATGAACAAGTTCTGGATATCCATTGTCTCTGACAAATGTTTGGATTTGCTTTGGTGAAATCTGTGCAATTTTCCTCTAACATTGCGATCAACAACTAGTTTCCTATGGAGGTTGATGCATCGGGTTTCAAAAAGTAGCGTTGCAATAGTGGCAATCAGATTTTTTGATCACTAATAAAGTGGAAATTTCTACTTTCATTGGATAATCATGGGTATCAATAGTTTATTTATTTGATTGCTTCAGCAGAAGTGGCAATAAATAATAGCAATCATTACCAAACTGGTGTTTATTCAACAAACTGGTGGAAAAAGGTGAGCAGAATAGAAAAAAGTCTTAATTCATATTTTTAAATGAGCTGTACTATACCTGGCAATGACAGGTAATACAGCTCAGCCAATCCCCCTGCCAGATGATGTACGCTGTCATTCTCCAATGGCCAGATTGGCTAAATCCTGGTTTGGCAGAGCTCAGCCAATCATAAGACAGGCTTGGCACAACTCAGCTAATCATATTTTATATTGGATCTGGGGTGGCTAAAATTCTGAAATCAACGCTAGATTAGCTCTGATCCAAATTAATTGACTTTAATTAGAACTTTCTGACCACCGCTAGTATTGATAACAATAATTGATTAATATGTCAACTGACTGCCATTTTTACAAATAGGACAACCTGAAAAGTGGCATTATTTTTGCATCACTTTATGCCCCACAATCATTGTTGACTTTGCCCTCCACCATTTGCACCTTAATATATAAGAGTTGGTTCATTTTTTCATATCTCAATAAACACGCTGGATGATGTACAATGTATTCCTTTAAATCCAAACCGGCAGCCGGAATTCCAAATTTTAGAATATTCAAATATTCTCCTGAGCTGTTGACACTTCATTAATATAATCATTGTATCAAAGTCATCATTTAAATTATTATTACAGGAAACCGAGACATTAAAAATGCATCTGATTGGAGAACTCTGCGGAGACCCAGCTGTAGGGGGAAAAAAGCACAAAAACAGCAAAGCACAAAACACACAAAACTACCCGTTCGGGGGCTTTGCTTTGCCAAGTAATACACAAACATGGATAGAGATGTGATTAGACCTTTCTCCAAATACTCAGCACAGCACACTGCTGTTGATCTGAGCTAGTTTCATTCCGAAATACTAACAAGATGAGTAATTAAGCTTGACATGCTCTTTACATAAAGCAAAAGTTCATAATTAAGGTAAGCACCCTTGAAATTGTCAGAAGTATCATTATTTGGGCATTATCCAGAAAATTAGTATTAACAGTGTATGATTAAGCGCTGTGGCGTAATGTTAATTCACTTGTAGTGCAGTTCTGTGATTTTTACACAATTTTGTTTAATGAACTGCAACTCCTGGGATTTCAAAGATATAACATTAGCGTTTGCAACTATTGCATTGTTGGACATCAAATGCATTTTACGGGAACCGTTTGGCGTAACATTGTTTTTGTATCTAACAAAACTCCGGAGATCAATGTATAGGTCCAGAACGGGCCTCAATCATATATAATGAGCTATTAGGAGTTATAAAAGTGCGGCTTTGCAAGATAGAAAAACTACGAGCATACGTTCGGGGAAAAATCAGCGAGCTTATGCTGATGGTGTTTAATGAAATAAGAGGAAATTTACATTTTTATGGAAGTGAAATAATGGTAAAGCTCATATGCTTGTTTAAAAGGAAACTAAGGCATGATTTTAGGAGGTGCAACATGTTCAGATTTTACCTTAAATTATATCTAATAGTCATTTTGTGGATTCGATTTTCACATTTTTTACTTTCTTGCTGTGCTATGGTTGTTCTGCTTCACATACATATTTGCAAATTATGCTTAAATATTTATTTGCCAGGAAATGTGATCAGCATTTTATGCTAAAAGTTGGATATAGGAAACATCACCCCACTCCCTCCTGCAATGGAAGTTCCCAATGGAAGTCTGTGGCACAGACTTTAAAGAACAGGAAAGAAGTGGGGTAAATGGCACAGATTGCAAATTGAGAAGAGGTGGGGTAGTGGCACAGACTCTGCAGGGAAGAGAAGAGGTGGGGTAGTGGCACAGACTCTGCAGGGAAGAGGTGGTTACACAGACTCTGCAGAGCAGAGAAGGGGTGGGGTAGTGGCACAGACTCTGCAGGGAAGAGGTGGGGTAGTGGCACAGACTCTGCAGGGAAGAGAAGAGGTGGGGTAGTGGCACAGACTCTGCAGAGCAAAGAAGAGTTGGGGTAGTGGCACAGACTCTGCAGGGAAGAAGTGGGGTAGTGGCACTGACTCTGCAGAGCAAAGAAGAGGTAGGGTAGTGGCACTGACTCTGCAGAGCAAAGAAGAGGTAGGGTAGTGGCACAGACTCTGCAGCAGAGAAGAGGTGGTGTAGCAGCACAGACTGTGCAGGGAAGAGGTGGGGTAGTGGCACAGAGAAGAAGCATCTCTACAGACTTTTCAGGACAGAAGATAGGGCATTGCACAGACTGCAGTTCAAGAAGTAGTCAGGGCCACAGCACATACTCTGCAGAACAAAAAATAAACGGGGTAGTGGCACAGACTTTGGAGAATAGGGATAGGGCAGTGGCACAGACTCTGCACAAACTAGGAAATGAAGAGGCAGTGATGCAGACTCTGCAGGAACAGAGAAGAAGCAGGGCAGTGAGCTGAATACAAGCTCTGTAGGGAAAGGGATAATGTGTGATAATGGGATAGACTTTATAGAACTGGGAAGACTGGGACTAAACTGCCCTGGACATGTGCTGAACCTTCCTTTTTTATGCAAATAGCATAGGGTTTATTCACCATTGCTTTAGAAATCTATTGGCAAACAAAACATTTCCTATAAATGTGTATTTAGCTGTTTGGCTTGTACTTAGTGACTTTGGCAGCTTGTCACATTAAGCTTTCTTCCACAAGAGCATCTTAATACAAATATTGTGCTAAGTGTCTAAGTAGGAGTTAAGGGAGAGCTTGTTGTAGATGTCTACAAGTTGAAAAAGATATAGTAAAGAGAAAGGGAGAGGTTGGACAGTAACACAGACTCTGCAGAACAGGGAAAAAAGACTGGACAGTGGCACAGACTCTGCAAAATATAAATCAAGCAAGATTGTGGCACAGACTCTTCAAACCAGAGGAAAGGCAGAAGTACATTTTCTGCAGGACAGGGAACAGGCAGGTCACTGCACAAAGTAGGAAGAAGAAAAGGGAGGCGTGGGAAAAACTTTACAGAACAGACAAGAGGCCAGGTGATGGCACAGAAAAGAAAGAGATGAGATAATGTCATACACTTTGCAAACAAGGAAGAAGCAGGGCAGTTGTGCAAATTCGCAAAAGATGGAAGTGGTGAGGTGGTGAGTGCAAAATAAGCAAAATACAGGATAATGGCAGAGATCTGTAGAACAGATCAGAGGCAGGACAGTGGCACAGATTCTGTAGGCACAAGGAAGAGGCAGGGCAGCTGCACAAACTATATAAATTTAGAAAAATGTGAAAAAGTGAGATTGTCACAAACTCTGCAGAACAGGAAACGACAGTGGCACAGAAAATTGAAAGCAGAGGAAAGGTAAGGCAGTAGCACAAACAACTTGGAGTTCAGACATTAGGCAAGTCATTGCGCACTATAAAAAGCGATCGGGGCTCAAACTGTACAGACTTCGTAGAACAAGAATGAGGTGGGGAGTGGCACAGACTCTAAAGGTACTCAGGAGGAAGGACAGCATCACAAACTCTACAAAACAGAGAAGAGGCCGGCAGGTGCACAAACTGCAGAACACAGAAGCAGGCCAGTTGTGCAAACTCTATAGATTCTACAAAATTGGGAAATAATGGGACAGTGGCACAGACTCTGCAGAACATGGAAAAGGCTGGTCAGTGGCACAGACTCTGCAGAACATAGAAAAGGCCGGTCAGTGGCACAAACTCTGCAGAACATGGAAAAGGCCGGTCAGTGGCACAAACTCTGCAGAACGGTCAGTGGCACAAACTCTGCAGAACGTGGAAAAGGCCGGTCAGTGGAACAGACTCTGCAGAACATGGAAAAGGCCGGTCAGTGGCACAAACTCTTCAGAACATGGAAAAGGCCGGTCAGTGGAACAGAATCTTTAGAACTGGGCTGCACTGGAAATGTTGTTATCCTCCTTATGCCATACCACCACATAGCACGAGGCTAAATCATCATTTCTTTAGAAACGTATTGGCAACGTAAACTGTTCCTATTCTGATAGCTGTGTGTTTATCAGTTTGGTTTGTATTTTTTTGATATTGGCAGCTTGTCATGTTAGGCTTTCCTTCTCAAAAGAGTGCCATCATGCTGCAATAAATGCCCAATATTTCAAATTTCACAAACTGCCAAATCTTAGCATATAATCCATCCGCACCATGACTTCTGGATTCCTCATACAGCGGATAGGATTCAGCATTGGTAAGTAATATTTCACACCTCTCCACCGACTAAACAAAAAGGTGATCCAAAACTGCCCGGGGTTTTCTGGCTTTATTGGGTTTTATTTTTTGTCTTTTTTTTCTGTGCTCAATAAACATTATTTATTGCCCTAATAAATCTTATTACAAGAAATACCCTCACCACCTGCTCAATGCCGCATTTCAAAAAAATATATTTACAGCGCGATGGCCAGATGGTCGCTGTCTTCGAACATTTTCAGGTTGCCGAGCAGTTTACTTTTATTTGAAATCCCAAATGTAATAAGGCTGTAAGCACGCTGTAAGCTGTGTGCTTTAACCCCTACGAGCACTCCGATCAAAGCCCGTGGAAGGCTGCCTTTTGAAAACCAGAGACATTTGGCCTGTACTGCAGCGCTACATCGCTTGGCCGTGTCTTTTTTTCTTTCTCACAAGCAGCGGCTGCTTGTAATTTCAGTCACGCATTTAATGCGCAGTGAAAAACACAAAATATATTTCTTAGACTAATAGCATAAGCCATTAGACTCCGGCACGTTTGGCGAGCACATGTACGCCGTGTCTGCTACTGAGTGTCATCCGTCTGGGTGGGAACCGGCAGGCATCACTAAACCAAGGAGAATACACATTTATCGCATGATACAGATGATCTGGATTCATGCAGGGTTACATTTAGGGGCAATTTATAAAAACTGCAATAATCCAGCAATATGTATGTATTGGCTGCATTATCTCCATTATTCTCTGTTGCTGCTATAAATAAAATAGTGGTGACACAGCCGCTCTAAGGTCCACACAAGCAGATGCGCTGCCTATTGTGCATTTGATGGACCGATAAGATTGATTTTCTGATTGGTAATCAATAATTCAGAAGTCCCAAACTGCTGCACACACATGTGTGATATTCTGCCCTTCCAACTGCTTATCATAGATAGAAAGTAATTGGATTTTTGTTCGGATTTATCCAATCATTTGTACTTGTGTACCTTTGATTGATATTTACCAATACGTCCAAACTATCCACATCTTCACTTCTGATTAACGTCCTGCTTTTCTTTATAAATACTGAATGTGTTTCCGTATTCATAAAGCAATGCTATGTTTTGGTTGAATTGCACTGCTAAAATGTTGACACCTGGAAAGTTATATAAATGCAAGCCACTGGGCCTGATTTATTAAAGCTCTCTAAGACTGGGGAAGATAGACTATCATGGGAGAACCTGGGTAATCCAGCAAACCTGGAATGAATTGCTTAAAAATCATTTGCTTTTAGTAGGCAAAGATTTTAAATTCTGGATCAGGTCTATTCCAGGTGTGCTGGATGGGTAAATAAGAAGGACATGAGACCATCAGAAATCGATGCTAAGAAAGCTACTATACGTTCTGCTCTACCTATTACCACTTCCTGCTAGGAACCATACAGTATCAATGAGCCGATCCTTGGGATGTAAATCCTGGTGCCTGTGATCACAAATGTCTGACACAGATCAAACCTTGCTCCAGGCTCTCACCCTATAACAAAATTAAAATGTGGCAGTCCAATCACTGGGAAAAAGTAGACAAATGAAATACCTACTCCTGCTGCAGAAGCCTAATGACCCCATCCCATCCATGGTAATTCCACTAACTGGACCCTTTTTTATTGAATAATGATGCACTTTTTCTGAAACATACTTCTGTTGCTGCATATTGGGACATATCAGGAATTTTCTGATGCAGACTTAGAACCTAGAAAAGTCCACTTTAGCTGGTAATAAAAATCCACTAACCACAAGGCAAATAATTTATGAATGCAAATTCCGTATGCATATGTGGGAAGAGTTAACATACTGGAGTAGGTTTAGACCTGCCTTTGGGATCGAATGATTCTGCGTGCCTGTGGCTGGCAAGGTGTTTTTAGAGAACTGCAAATTTGACAGCTGGTGGCAGTGAGTGGTATTGGACTGTTCACTGCTGCCCCCATTCATTCTCTATGGGGCTGTTGCAGGAAGATGTTGAGAGTCCTGAGAGCAGTGGTTCACTGGAAGCGTTAGATGTACCGTAACTCTACCGCCAGTCAGAACATAGCCTTAGTGTGCTATTAAATGGCATGCTAAGGCTATGAGGGCGCCAATGAGAAGTTCAGCACCACTCAGTGCCACCAGCTGGTAAATCTGCAGACGCTGGTTCTTTATAAAGACTTTGGCAGCTGCTGGGAGCCATGGAAGACCATTTGAACCCAAACGCAGGTCTATTTTTTTGGGTCCCTTAAATACAACCAGTGCTGAAATAACTATTGCTGAGTTTCTTCTAAAAATTCTATCTGCCTTGCTATCTCTGACTTCATTTCAGAACAAGAATGCAACCAGGGAAGAGGGATTTACATATGTGGCCCTCTAAACCAATGGATTATTATCAGCAAAAGATAATCAATATGACCCAGTGCAGGGTTCCAGAAAATACAATTAACACATAATCATATACCATAAACCTAATCTACGTATATTTATGGATCGTAAAATGTGTTTTAAAGCTTGATCAGAGCCGGGAAGGATATACACTTATTCATTCATACAATTTATAAGACTTCCTGCCATTTCCAGGTTTGTGTATGTAAACCTTCAGGAAAGTTTTATACGTCTTGTGTGCGTCTCTGACGGCAGCAAACATCTGCAGAGTTATTATGTGAGTCACGCCATAATTCCTCTTTCTTGTTATCTTTGTGTCAGGAAACAGCTAATGTGTCATATTTATTAGTATGTGCTTCATCTAATACCTCCCACAGTTGTGTTTTCCTCTTTGGAATGAGCTGATGGTACATAAGGTGTGACTGAGATCATTTGAATCCAATTGTTAGGATCACGAATTTGCTTTATCTTTGAATTTCCATAGTCGGTGAACTCTGGGCTAAATACAAGGCTTAAAGTGGAACAAAGCTTAGGAAAGAAAAATTGTGAGGTTGGAGTGACCAGGCGATGTCCCTTCTGTAACATATTACCTACCTGGTTGCAGTTTTTTTATTACACTCACCTGTCGTCATTCTGTCACTATCTTCACCTGGCCCTCTTCCCAGTTCCAAACTTTCCTCCTCCTTAACTCAGTCTTGCCCAAGTCAAGACCGGTCAATACTGTTATCTCTTCTTGTGCAGGGTGACTGGTCTTGTATCAGCCATCTTTCTGTATTTGTCTGTAGGCAGCCTGTGCTGGGCAGACCTACTAGGTACCTCCCAAAACCCTGCTCTGTGCCCAGGCTATTTACCATCCAGTGGTATCTAGTGACATAGTGTCAGTGGATTTTATATGCATGGTGGTTGTCTGGAGTTCTCTTCTGCAACTTTCATTAACATATCAGGTCTGATTTAATAAGGCTCTCCAGGACTGGAGATGATAGACTATTAAAGGAGAACCAAGGGTGAGCCAGCAAACCTGGAATGGATCTGGTCCAGGATTGGAAACATTTGCCAACTATTTGCCAGTTTACTGGACCAACCAGTCTTAGAGAGCTTTAATAAATCGGGCCATCTAGTGATCTGGTTATAAAGGTTCTTGTATTGGGACTCCCTGTTTTGGGAGATCTTTGCTATGTCCTTGTCTGTAAAACGTGCTTCAGCGTTGTCAAAGATGGAAAGTTCAGTTGGCTGTTTTAACACATTACTCAAGCATGGTCCATTGTTTCCACTATCAGGAAACCCGGTCATTGGACATACTGTATATCCTTGTATTGGAGTGCCTGTAGACAGTAAAGAGGCAAGAAGGGATCACCAGGGGTGAGAAAAAATGGTCCTGATTTAGGAAAGCGCTCCTAGAAGGTAGACTATCATGGGTGAACCTGGGTGGTCCAGCAAACCTGTAATGGATTTCTTAAAATTAACACACTCATAGTTGGCAAATGTTTTCAGTCCTGAACCAGATCCAGTCCCGGTTTGCTGGATCACCTGGGTTCACTCATTATAGTCTCTCTTCCCCAGTCTTGGAGAGATTTATGAAATCAAGCCCAATGATGTCATAGATGAATGAGCAGAAATTCTCACATCCAAGCTGCAAAATCCTATGCGCAGCCTTCATAGAAGAGTGGATCTTGCTGTAGCCAAAAAGGGAAGCAACTCCTTAGTAATGACGATATGTAGGTATAATGCCCAGGTGTCCACAATCTTTTGGCCATGTAGTTGACATCTAAATATACAAAAGCGTATATTATATGTTTTTGGAGGTTTAAAATGTGCTTTTGTGCCTCAAAGCCAACATTTAACCCTGAGCTCACTTACAACAGTACTGTTTTGCTTTTTTTAAGCCCAGATAACGGCCCACTCATTGCTCTGGAAAAGGCTGGCGAGGGGCCTCAGCGCTTCCGCCGCCACTTCATCGTAAAAACCCCTCACAAACACAAAATCATTTACTGTTTGGACTCGGCTCAAAGCAGCACGTCCAAAGCGGCGAGAAGCAAAGCAAACAAGGCGAACAGAGAGCGCTTTCAAACGACGAGCCCTATCGCCGACGCAGCCGCATGTGTCCATCGCCTCGCCGAGTGAAGTGGCATCCTTCATCGCTTCACAATTCCCTATTTAATGGGGTAATGAATCGTTTTATAAGGGAGATAAAAGGCGATGCTAATTTGTATAGTGCTATTGTCCGACACCACACATTCATTATCTCTTTCTTTTGAGCCGTCGATGTGTTTCGCTCACCCTTTGTAACACGTCTTCTTCTCTATCTCCGTAGCTTTTTTATTTTCCGCTGCAATGTTTTCCTGCCTCTGTTGGATCTGTTCCAGGCATCCATGACACATTACGTACAGTATGCCTTTTGTGTTCGGCCTACCATCACCCCCCCCCTTCTCTCCTACTCCCATCTCTCTAATTGCCTACCGCTTCCTATCACATATTTTGCAACAATTTGGGGGTAATTAACCTTTTACCTCTGGGGCTTGTTTTGCAAAAAGTTATCTTCAGGACTTGCATATAATCAGCAATAGAAAAAAAACAACTTGTGTCTGTAGGCAAGACAACAAGGCACTGATAGCGAGTCCGTTGTAGGAGGAATAATGGCTTCTTTGCCGAAAACCCAACTATTCTACCTTTTCTTTTTAATTGTAAGACTACATCCTGGGCAAACACTAATAGGTTTAATGAACCCTTCTGAGCAAATGCTTTCCCGGAGCCTAATCATGAACCAGCATCTGGAAAAGCATAGAAAACAAGCAGATTATTTTGTAAATCTCTGTACATTTTCAAGTAGGACACCCATGGTAACCAGAATTCAGCAAGAACCATGAAAATGCCATCTGTAATCACTGGGTTGATTAAGGAGAACGCTTGTCATACTAAAATGGACTGGTAAATATTTTTTTCAGTTTAATCAAACTTTGTTTTTTAGTTTTTGGATATAGTAAGTAGGGATGGGCAAGACAACTTAGATTGGCCAAGGTTTCAAATTTGGCAAACCCAATTGAAGTCAATGTTGGGCCGATCTTGTTGAATTCTGGATGTTTTTAGGCAAAAATACTGTAAAAAAAAGACATGGGAAGCAGCGGTGGTGGACATAGCCAACAGTGGACCTTGGGGCCTCTGTTGGAACCCCTTGTGGCTGTGGAGGATATGAGGCTTTCATGGAATGGCATTCTGTGCACTTCTCTACGTCCGCCCCTGGGGAGGACATATACTAATGAGGGACATGTACTGATGAAAAAGCATTTTCTAATAATACACCAAGAAGGGGCCTTTTTATTTGGTTTCAAGGGCAACATTGGAAATGCAAAGTCCTCACATATGCATCAGTGGCTAGCACTCTTGCCTTTGCAGTTCCAGATTTGTGATCTTCAAAAAGTTTGTATGGGTTTCCTCCAGGCACTCTGGTCTCCTCTTATTTCAAATACATGCAGATAAGTTAATTGGCTTTCCTCTAAAATTGACCTTAGACTGTGTAATGACTATGGTGGGGACATTTGATTGTGAGCCCATTTGTAGGTCATTTAGTGACATGGCTATGGACTTTGTAAAGTGCTGTGTAATATGTTGGTGCTATATAAAAACAAGATAATAAAATAAAATGTCTTGAAGTTGTACGTGGTGTTACTGAGCAATACCATTCAATGGACATATTTAACAGTTTGATTTCTTCATTTTACAATCAGCTTGTATTGAATACAAAAGCAACGCCCCGATTTAGCACTTCAGCTTGAGAAAAGATTCCAGAGCCATTGGCAGGTGGCAAAAATCAAAGTGGGTGGCGGATTTGAATTGATCGATAGGGATGAGCAAGCAAGAATATTAAGTTTGATCTTACGGCGAATCAAGCCTTTTCCCGCTTACCGAAATATAAGCGAGAACAGCCTTCTGATTCGCCGAGAGGTTGAGCTCTCGCCAGACAGAAGGATTTCATATTGCAGTCCTGGAAATCCTTTCGATCCCCTGGCACTAGAGGTTAATTAAACTCTAGTGCCCCGGGGATCGCATACTCTTCTCAATGGATGCGGCCACAGCTGCAATCATTGAGAAGATGCCCAGCACAGGAGAACCTCCTGACGTTGTAATATAAGTATCTCTTACAAATGATACATTTGTATCTGTAACAATTGTATCATTTGTAAGAGATACCTATTTTACAATGTTAGGACGTTTTCCTATGCCGGGCATCTTCACAATGATTGTAGCTGTGGCCGCATCCATTGAGAAGAGTATGCGATCCCTGGGGTTTCCCCGGGTCCCCGGGGATCGCGCGAACAGGAGGATTTCCAAGGCTAAATGCAGCTCTTGGAATCCTCCTGTTTTAATTTCCTCTTCTGATGGTTTCCCGAAATCAGTTCGACAAAATTTTGCGGAACCGTTGGAAGTTCGGGAAATTTTCCCTAGTTATCCAACCCCACCAACCACCCCAAGAGTCATCCATAAGGCCTGGTACAGGGTCAAAATGTGCAGCTCGAGCATTGGCCATGGTTGTAAAACCTTCTTTACAATAACCAGATGCCAAGAAGCCCTAATGATATTCATTTCAGGTTTTCACCTACTTTAACATCACTTTTATAAAACACTTGAGTGGAAACGCTCAGTCTTGGGGGCTGTTTTCCACCATTTTAGCTCCTTCTTCTCCATGACCCCCTGTAGCTCTTACTGCCTTTTTACAGACTGCTCTTTGTCTTCTTCCTATGGGATGTGATTGTTATTAAAAGCAGCATCAGTAGAGCATGTTGTATCTGCTTACAGAGATCTACTGTTACATTATCTTGACAATATTCTAAAGATGTACACAACCTCGAGCAAAGAAAATCAAGCCAGATGGTACAAAAGAACATTGCCGGGCTCATTCTTTCCATTATCCTAAAGATACAAAGTAACATCACTTATCTGTGGGAATATTGTTATGTCGAACAAAAAAGAAGAGCCAAACTGCATCTCCCAGCCCGGCCAGATAATGCAGGCCTCTGCTTCTCCGCAAGGAGATCGCTATTCAACCCGTCGCAATCAGGCCGTGTTTTCTCCAACAGCACTTTCTGTCAAACACATTTATCAATAGAAGATCTCTCTGCAAATCTTGATTGATACTAGCTACAGACAAGAAGGCTTCTCGGCAGCTGGGACCAGTTCAATATAAAACAAGCCACCAAAAAATCAGTGTGTTCACTCGTGCAAATCTATTTCTCCAAAGACCATGGAAAGCCTCTTAATGATAAATGATGGTTTATTATTAATATCAGTGATTTCTAGCTGCCATTGGTATGCAAATGCTTTGCTTGGCTGTCCTACATATGTTAGCCATGAACAAAAGCAATATTTTTAATTGATTAAACAAAAAAGTTGGCTTGATCAAAAATGACCCCCAAATATTCCATTTGATTGTCTTTACATATTTGGGAAGGAGACAGGTTTTCTGAGAGCGATCACACTGCTAAGACAGCTAAACAAATGCTGCAAATAGAGATCTGTGAATTGATTGGCTCTTCTAGGCCGCAGAATTTACAACTGAAAATACTCCAAGAGCCTCCCTAATTTGACCCTCTCACGGTAATACCCCAATAAAGTTATGTGGGCTGCTATTACTATTGTTCAATAAAATCATAAACTAAAATTCAAAGGAAGCCATTATTTATTATTACTAGTATTAACAAACAGGATTTATATAGCGCCAACATATTACACAGCGCTGTACATTAAATAGGGGTTGCAAATGACAGACAGATACAAACATGACAGCACAACATACATTGTATTGGAACTCTTGGATCTACAATTGTACCATTCATGTCTGCCAATCTGCTGGTTTGCAATGCTCATGCTATGAATCCAGCTGCAGATTAGCCAGATTGGCTTTAATTTAAGGTACATTTGCCTTATAAGTGAAATAGAACTATTATGAGTTATTAAAACCTCATAAAAGTTTTTTGAGGTCCTTTAGTTCCAGGAGCAACTGGCGGTGCAATTCAATGCAATACTGCACAATGCATTCTTGCCCCTGCAGGAGCACATAAATATCAGCTTTTTTCTATGTGCACAGTTTATACCAATGGGTTGCAATAGTGTGTGATGGTCAACAAGAGAACATGCTGCAGTTTTTGCAATGCAGTGTGTGCCAGCATGCTACAGTGTATTGCAGCACTCCCACCGCCTTAAACCATCATGAACTTCAATGTAAATAATACTCACCTGTTTCTCTGGCCTTAAATCCTGCAAGAATAGAGCGGTAGGGTGGTAGCAGCAGGCAGTAAAGTCTATACATTTGTATAAAAGGGTTGATTTAATAAAATAGCATTGGATAACAATGCATTGCGGCTCTTGCACAGAGCATGCTGATGTGTTGCACTTTAATGCAGACAAAATGCAATGCTCCTGGTATGATTTGGGCCATAAATCCCCGGTGGGGTCACAAACAAATCTAATCCCTAATTCGTCTGGATTTCTGCTTCAATAAAACTTTATCTGGAACTTTCTTTTTATGTGTTTGTGCTGAAAAATGCATAGATACTTTAATGTCAATTCTTCTGTTTATTAAGTGAGTTACAGAGCAGGCATTTCTACAAATAGCATTGTATTTATTACTCATATCTCACCATCTGTAATATGACTATGATATAACATTTGTTTACTTTATCACGCGCTGATCGGATGATTTCTAATTTTAGCAGATGCCATACTGCTTTTCGGTGGATGATGTATAATGTGGACCTAAAGTATTAAATAAATCCCAAAATATGTTAATGTTTATCCTATCTCCATACCTCCCAACTGCCCCTGACTTGGTGGGATTGTCTCTCCTCATACCCAACTGCTCCTGATTTGGAGGGACTGTCCCTCTTCATACCCCCCAAACTGCCCCTGATTTGGAGGGACTGTCCCTCTTCATACCCCTCAAACTGCCCCTGATTTGGAGGGACTGTCCCTCTTCATACCTCCCGATTGCTCCTGACTTGAGGGGACTGTCCGTCTTCATGCCCCCCAAACTGCCCCTGACCTGGAGAGACTGTCCCTCTTCATACCTCCCGATAGCTCTTGATTTGGGGGGACTGTCCCTCTTCATACCTCCCAATCGCTCCTGATTTGGTGGGACTGTGCCTATTTCAGATCCAATCCCTCTGTCCCTCTTACTCCCTCCACCCTCCTACTGGTGTCTACCACACCCTTCTTCCTCATTGCATACCATAGCCCTCTTGCCTTTTGGTAATGTTTAGTTACTGTCTGTTCTGGCCCAGCTCTTACATCCCTCCCTTCATGACTTTAATAATCTTAGCAGTCAGGATCAGTTAGGTAGAATACCTACCTACCAAACCTACATTACCCTTAGGAGAATACTAAGCCATGGATTTCTTTCAGAGGTTCCCAGGGATTCCTAAAGCTGTGGCTGACCCCCCTATGATTTCTGCATAAATCCAGGGCAGCACCACAGCCAGCTGCAGGAAACCAGGAACCTTTTTAGCTGTCTATAAAGATGGCAATCTGACCACCGATCTATGTCTGGGGGCAATCTTCCCACTGGCTCACAATTCAAATTGCATTTTTTTCACTTATTGATCATAGCAGGGGTTCCATAACACTTAGAAATTATTGTAAGGGTTCCTCAGGGGTAAAAGGGTTGAGAAAGACTGGTATAGAATATCACTTCAGTCTGCTGACAGCAAATCCTGATGGGGATGCCCAGCAGCAGTCTCAGTTTTTTTGATCTTTGTGTAACATTGGAGGTTTAACAGATGATTACCATGCATGAAATACAAATGCACACGGAGGACAGGTTCAAGCTATCTGTGCATTGGCACCTTGCCCTTCACTCACAGGGCTGGTTCATAAAGAACCAATATCTGCACATTGGTAGCTTTTGGTAGAGAGCAGTACTGGGACTCATTGCCCCCTCTATTCATTCTCTATAGGGCTGCATACATGTAGGGCCTTCCCAGAGGCAGCCATTCCCTGCCATAAGGAAGTAATAACTGCACCACAATCCCAGGGCAGCCTGAATCTAACCATAATATTATGGGATGAATGTTGTTAAAACAAATCATCCGGTTATTGGAATCTCTGTAAGGAATTGCATTGCAATGCAGAACATCACCACATTACTGCACATTGTGGTAATGCAAAGCACATAGGTATGGTGCCTGCCTAAAAATTTTATAGTAATGTACCCATGTTTTCACATGCATGTTGTGCTTTTTGCTTGCATTGGTCTTTTGCATTACTGCTCCAAACAACTGGCTATTGAAAATAACATTTCAGTCTATAATGTAACTAAATTGGGTGCCTGACATACAGGTGGCCACTAGGGGGTGCACTTACCTGTATATAAAATATGTTCAAAAATATGAAAAAGCATTCAATAAAAAATGTGCATACAACAAAAATAAACTTCACAATAATAATTCTGGGTGGCTTTATAGATTCACTGACTATACATTGGTGACTCCCAGCCTGGTATCACCCCAGCCATGAGTCCCAGCCCCCCTTTAATTATAGGAAGGTATGGCACATGTGTGTCTCCAGATGGAAGAACAGTAAACCAGGTGAGAGCCATGAACCTGCCATCTAGCAGCAGGAACTCAGAGGCCATACAGAGGATTATTGCATGTGATAAAAGTAGACCTGACAGCTGAAGAAAACCACTTAAGGCAGAATCTATCCCAGGATCTCTTCTGCTACCATTCAGCCACATTTATTATTTCCGATAAGTAACATTCTGCTATAAAAGGTCTCATACATTGCTCAAAGATGGCATTTCAATGTGGTCAGTGATAAAATATATATTGTGTGTTCCCGCTCTCTCTTTCCTGCTCACTCTCTGTTCTCTCTTTTTTATCACACTCCCTCTCTCTTTTTCGCTCTTTTTTTTTCTGACTGTCTCTTTCTTTCTTTCTCACTCTCTCTTTTTCTCTCTTTCCTTCCCGCTCTCTTTTTTTCTTGTTCTTTCTATCTTTCTTTTATTCCTTATTTCTTTCACGCTCTCTCTTTTTCTCTGTCTCTCCTATTTTCTTTCTTTCTCTCTCTCCTTCTCTCTTTTTTTCCCTGCTCTCTCTTTCTTTCTTTCTTGCTCTCTCTCTTTTTTTTCCCTTTTTTTTTCTTTCTTTTTCACTTTCTTTCCTGCTCTTTTTTTCTCTCTCTTTCTCTCTCTCCCTTTTTCTTTCTTTCTTTTTCTTACTTTTTTTTTTCTTTTTCGCTCTCTCTCTCTTTTTTCTATCTGTCTCTTTCTTGCTTGCTTTCTCTCTCTCTCTTTTTTCGCTCTTTCTCTATGTCTCTGTCTCTCTCTTTCGTTCTTTTTCACTCTCTCTTTTTCTGACTTTCTCTTTCTTTCTTGCTCTCTCTCTCTCGCTTTCTTTCTTTCTTTCTTTTTTTCACACTTCCTCTCTCTCTCTCTCTTTCTTTTTCTCTCTCTCTCTCGCTCTCTTTTTCTTGCTTTTTTTCTTTCTTTCTGTTTTGCTCTCTCTCTATTTCACAATTTTTTTTGTTACTTCTCTGTTGTAATTGTTGTTTGTCTTATTACAGAAACATTATTTGTTATAAACATCAATCAAAATCACAACTGCTCTATTTTTTTAACCTTCAAGAACTAAATTACAATTAAATCTTTGTAATAAAATTCATTAAAATAACATTAATTTAATCTTAAGACACTGTAAAAGTAAATGACAATAACATTCATTTCTAATCAGCGGTCTCCCCATGTGAGCAATTAATATTCATGGCATTAATATGATAAACCCACGTGAAGTCTGCATGTAGAAAATCGTTATGTCGTGTCACCGTTTCCAATAATTACAATCCAGACACAATTCTGGGAACTTCAATTATGCAAACATCAGGTAACGGGCTTAGAAAAAGATACAACATACAGATTTGTTATTAGGCCACAAATAAATAATTTAATAAAAGACTGGAGAAGATTGACTATCATGGGAGAACCTGGGTAATCCAGTAAACCTGGAATGGATTTCTTAAAAATCATTAGCATTTTTGCAAACTATACTTTTATTTTAATTTGTATTTTTTTAAAAATGACATTTTTTTTATTGAGGTCATGTTGCCATCGGTCCATCTGAGCCTGCCAGCAAATGTAAGAAAAAACTTTGTTCAGAGGCTTTGCAAGAGGTAAACAATGCAACAGAATATTCAAAATTCATTTTATTATTTAAAACTTTTATTTATAAAAAAAAAAAAAAATGTTTTAAACAATTTTTTTCACTTTGGACATCTTGTCTTTGCTCCCCCGACTCCCCTAGCAATTAAAGGGAGAAAAAATAAGAGATAAAAAAATGGAAAAATAACAAAAAAATTTTTATTTTAGTAGTATAAAATAAATTAGTAGTAGTAAGTAGTATAGTAGGAAAAAAAAAACTTTTTTAAAGCAAGCAGGAGTGACAATATATTTTATTTCACTTGGGACGGGATCTCACAGGCCCCCATGACACTGCCTGTACATTTGATGATAATACTCTGTTCAGAGGCTTTGTACTAAGCTAAATAATTCATTATGGTCTTTCAAATTGTTTAACCATGTTTAATTTTTTTTATTAAAAAAGAATATTCTTTTTATTTGTTTCACCTGGTTCATGTTCCCTTTAATTGCCAATTACCTTGCCACAGTCTCCCAAAATTCGTACAAATTTTGCAAAAACATATTTACTGCTGAGATAAACTTAAATATATGAAACGTTTTTATTTATTTATTTGGATTTTTGCATTTTTATTTGCCAGGTCAGAAGCAACTGAGAAGGAAGCAGAGCCTGCACATGTACTAATATAAAACTTTACTCTGATTTTTTATAAATACCCATTGGGAAGATTGGCAGCTCTGAGAGCACACAGAGAAGAGCCCTCTCCGTGCACTGTTACGGCTATATTCGGGGCCATGCAGTTATCCTTAATCACTTTGTAATTTCTACCTTCATGATATAAATGTAATGTGTTATAGCTGCTCGTAAATTGAAAACCACTGCTGACTTTAATCTAATTGAAGCCAGCAAGCAACCAATTAAATTATACTTTTTTTTTCTTTTTCTACTGTATTGTGCTACTTTCCATTACAATAAAAATGAAACCTTGGTTTTAGGTCACAAGCCATTGAAAGCCCTTTAAAGCCAAGGACGAAAAAAATGATTTCCACAGCTGACCCTTGTCCCGAGGACGCAGGCTATGAAAGGTCAGTGAATACACCAGGGAATGAAGAATAGTAAACAATATGAATATTTCAGTGGAATGTACAAAATGTGAAAAAACAAACACATTCAATGTTAAAGGAAAAGCCAAAATTTAACTATTTCAGTTCTCACACCGGAGGAAATGCTACATTTCGGTTATGGGTCATTTTATCCGGCAATATTGGTGTCATGATTTAAGATAACAAAGTAGTACATATAATAGATCTATAGAATAGTCAAGGCTCTCTATTAATGATTGTAAGGAGATGTTTACCTGGCTGGCTATCACATTATCACACCATGTAAGTTCTGTCCAACAATGTCACTTGCAGCAGCAAGGAGAATAAGGAAATAGCAGCATCCCCTGCTTCCCTTTAGCCGAGAAGCCTGAGATGTACTTTCTCAGCATCCCCGGCACACACTATGAGCGGATTAGCCTTTTATCCCAATCCTGCGCTGGGATTTATTACTGGAACCTTAATACCTTATTGCTTCTGGTCACTAGTGCCTGTTGTAGCATTCAGCTGGGCTGCTCTGCTGCTGGTATGTTATTTGTTGGACCTTAGAGCAGTGTTTTTCAACTTTTTTGAGCCACGGCACATTTTTTTACATTGAGAAAATCCTGCGGCACACCACAAATCAAAAATGTTACAAAATGACACTCTGTAGCTATTTCTTTTGTCTCTAAGAATAAACAAGAAAACTATGTTACCTTCTGCCACCCACTGACATGGAAGAGTATTACATTACCCTGCCAGTCACTACAGCACAGACACTCGACAATGGTAATTGGATAATTTCCCACGGTACACCTAAAGATCCCTCATGGCACACTAGTGTGCCGCGGCACAGTGGTTGAAAATTACTGCCTTAGAAGAACCTCTGGTTCTGTATTCTGGACTTGTCTCTTCTAGAATCTTTAGTACTGTTTATCTGTAAGCTCCGGGTCCTCTGTCAGTCCATTCCCAGACATCATCCCTTGTGCACAGAAGTCCCGGGGCAACCATGTGCTGGGATGGCACTACTAGCCTACCAAGGCTGAGCTGGGGTTTGCTAAAGGTGAGGAGTGCGGCATTAGATTGAGGGACTGGTGTCTGGTGAGCATTGGTGCTGGACCAGGGTCTTACAGTGATATTGTCTTCTACAAATGATTTTATTTTTCTTGCATAAACAAAACCTAAAACCTTTTTTTTTACAATATTATTTAGTTTAAGAAAGGTGTAATAAAGAAAAACGCAAGACATCAAAGTTGCAAAAGAGTGCATAAGATGCAAAACTAAAGAGAAAAATGGAGAAGAATAACACAATAGCATTACGAATCCCACTCTGACAGGTGAAGTATGGGAGATTATTTTGTACTTGAATCTGTGTTATTTTTTCAATTTTAATTGTAGGTAAAATGTATATTTGATTAAATATTTATTCTGTTTAAAATAATACTAAACATTTTAACTTACAAATTTAAAAATAATTCTAGCACAAAGCATTGCAAGGAAATTTTACACAAAAAAAAATGAAGATTGTGTTTTTTTTGCAATTGCACCTTTTTATATGATACATAAAAAGTAAATAAACATGAATGAAAATTACAAGGTCCTGGTCCTGTGCTGGTGCTCATCAGATTGCAATTCCTCAATCTTACTCTGCACTGTTTACCTATAGGAAGCCCCCGCTCAGCCTCAGAAGGCTTTTTGTGCTTTCCCAGAACATGGCTGCCCCAGGTTTTCTGTACACAAAGAATAGCGTTTAGGGAAGGACCAGGATGATGGAGGACCAGGAGCCCACAAGAGGAGGACAGGGGTGCCCAAAACGCAGATCGCGATCCACTGGTCACTTGCAAAAGCAAAGTGAGTCGATCATGGAGCCTTTCCTTACCCTTCCATGCTGTACGTCTATAGGGATGCTGGGATTGTTTTCCGTCAGACAACACCAGGAAGTTTGCATCCCAGGCTCGTGCAAGAGAGAGGGCAGGAGGGCAGGAGCGCAGTCTGAGGTGAGCAGTGGGTGGCCAAGTCAGTTCAGGCTCGGTGTCAGGGTTTAATTACCGAGATACCTTTGTACAGAAAAGCAGTTCTTTTTCATGTGCAGCACGTCTTTCTCCTATGACAGGTGAACTGTAGCTTTCTTATCACTATAGTCTTGTAGTGCAACGTCTGTGCAATGTTCTGCCATTCTCATTAGCTTTAGTCACTTCTGTGTCATATAATGAAATAAATATATGTTTAGCATTTTTATTGTTGGTAGATCATTTTGACTTGGTCCAGGCAGCAACCAATCTCAAGGTCAAGGCAGAGTCGGCAACAGGTAATGCAACAGATAATCACACCACAGCCAAGCTAAACACTACAATGGGTACTTGGTGATTGGGAGCAGAGAAGCTATAAAAGCCTTGTAGCCAATGGCAGTGCAGGGTCATAGACAGGGACTAATATGTCATTGGCTGCAGCAAATACTTTAAAATTCCCTTCAAGTGTGCACAGCCCCAGTCTGTGCTGGGGATGCTGAGAAAGTCTTCATCCAAGGTGCAGGCTATACAGCTAAAGGGAAGCTGGGGATGCTGTGAGCTGCTGAGCAGAAGGCCGACAACTAATTCCTATATTGCCTTTGCTGCTGTAAGCAATGCTGCCGGAGAGAATAAACAGAGCACCTTAAGCTGCATACACAAGTGCAATTATAGTCGTTGGAAAGGATCTTTCACGATCCCTTCCGACAACGAAGCACTCCATGATGCATGAACGAGCTTGTGCTCTACATACAGGACTGTTCTGCTCTATGCAGAGGGGAGAACGATGGGGCAGCACCCCGCTGTGCGCTCTCCCCCTTCACTTGGATTACGATCGTTCGTCGTCTGTGGATCCGCCAGGATGGTCGTCTGGACGATGAATGACATGCGCTGTTCACACGCCAGATTCTCATCCGATATCGGCCCTGAGGTGAGAACCATTGGAAGTGTGTACGTAGCTTTAGACTGTGTTGGTATACAGCACAGAATCGCTGTCCAGATAAGCATCTCCTAACAATAGTTTTGTTACTTTTGTATGTACCTATGGCATATAAACAGTGTTCAAATATACCAATGCCTTGGTAATCATTGAAATGAATTGGAGTGGTTGAAATCCTTTTTTACAGGTGTTTGAAGGAGGTGCCATTTTTCTGCAGCCTGCCGCTCAAACCACTTCCGCAATCTTTCAAATTCTTTAGAAAACATTCACAGATGTATATAAAAAATGCTAGAAGCCTAGCAATGAAAAATGAACACCGGGGGCCAGATAACTATCCAGTTCTCTGCTGAATGAAAAGCTTAATCACAACTTCTTATTTATTAGTCCATCATTAAATTGTATTTTATTATTGTATTGTTTTTCTATGCAGGCACTAGAAATACCTGAATGTGACTCGGCCCCAGCCTCTAAAAATATAATAATTGACCCAATGTGCTTGAAAATGTCAGATGTTTTCTTTTCAGAGACAAATTCTGATAAGCATTCAGAAATTGTGCGTCAGCAAAGATCATCTCGGGTATTGTACTTGCAATAAATTGTTTAGTTTACATTGTTTGTTCAGATTATATTGTTGAATAACTTGATTTGAAGGTCTTTGTCACTGAATGTTATATGATAAGATCGGATAATTCTCTTATGGGGATCCAATAACAGAATGCCGATTCCTTGTTCCACAGCACGTGCCTTACAGCTTTGGATGGACGTGTGTGCTATGTTGTGTTGTCCACTCCATCCAGGACCTCCAACCATTGCTCGTTGTATTTCCTCTGTACTCAAATGCTGCATTACTATCTGGGCTGCTGAGTGGTTTATAGCTTTCTCTTGGCTAGCTATCCCCTGAAGAAGCAATTTCATCCGCGAAACGCACCAGTAACGGTTTCTGCTAGCCTATTTTTATCTTTGTCCATCCATTTATGTATTTCATTTTCTGTTTTGTTTTAGGGAAACTGTTTTGAATAAAATTTGAAAATCTTTTAGTTAAGTGCCTATGCCAGGAATTCCCTACTTTTTCTTTCAATACCCATATTACTAAGTAGGTATTGTTTTTTTTTCTATCTAACAGTCAGGAAAGGGGACACATACCTGTAAAACCAGATTTATAATAGAGCCATCATAGTTTTTTTGCAGTGGTGATCAGTAATTGATTGCTATACCGTAAAGATCGGAAGCCTCATTCCCTTTAATGGACTTTTTTTTACTAGATCACCACTTCCTCCAGTAGCTGTCATAGGCTAAAGGTGTGTACACACTTCCAATTTTTATCGTTCCAATCGAACGACGAACGATCGATTGGGCAAAAAATCGTTGGTAAAAAAGTAACCAACGACGCCGACGAACGAGGAAAGTCGCTGGAAACGAACGACCGGACCGACGGATCGGATTGGACGACGATCGTTGAACATCGTTCGTGTGTACGGTCGTTCGTTGATCGTCCATGTTCAGAGCATGCGTGATGAACGAACGTCCGTTCACTTTCCTGTCGTGCACATAGTTCCTCTGTCGCTCAAACGATCGTATCTATTGTGTGTACAATATCTACGAACGATCGTGTCGTTACCTCTATGTGCAGGATCGGTGCTATACGATCGTTCATATATATCGTGCATGAACGTTCGTCGTTCGTTTTCCAACGATAATAATTGGAAGTGTGTATGTAGCTTTACATTACGTCCTTGGATCAATCCTCATGAAAAATGATGATTGTAGCAAAAGTGGTGATCAGGGTGTGTGCAACAAACATCACTGCATTGTAGCCTGTAGTATGTAGTAGTATGTATGGTATTCCTTATTTTTAATGTGACCAATGCTTTTTGGTGAACTATAAAGTGCGGAATAGTTCAAGTGTCACTTTATAAATACAGCAGTTACTATTTGCTCAAAAATGAAAGCAGTGATCTTCTAAAAGTTGCATCTTTTCACCAGATCACATCTTTTATAAATGAAGCAGAAAATTGTCATTATTTGTGTAACTTTTTAAATAGGCCATATCAATCTTTAGAACATTCCACATATCTTCCTGTGTAATGATCATCAAATCTATTTTGAATCCAAGTTGTCTTTGCCTGTGGACCACCACAAGTGCCAGCAATGTAGAGCAACGACAGATGAATTTTTAATTGTTTGCAGTGGTTTGTTGCTTTTTGGTCATTTTGCGTTGTTAAAAAAAATCCTTTTTATATAAACGGTATGAAAGTTCTCCAACATGTCAATCCTTTATAATCTAATTACAGAACGGAGAGATCTTTAAACCCAATTTGCAATACCTTTTCCTGAAAGGTGTTAAATCATTCTCATTCATCATACAGAAACGGCATGAAACCCAGTCTGAGCTCTCCATGAACGCTCCTGGAGAGTCCTGTACTGTATGGGTGGAATACTAAACATGCACCATGTCACACTGAGAATTAGCTGTAATTCAATTATGCCAGACAAAGACATCTCAAGACAGGAGTGTGTTCTATAAAGCACCAATGAAGCATAAAGTGTAATAGGCCAGTACGATCTTAGTTTACCAAATTCTGATTGCCTGCAGTTGGTTACTGCACTTCTTCTTTGGCTGAACTCGAGGTTAGGGTTAAGTTACCCTCACACAGCCTGCACTTGCATGTAAAAGGTTAGATGGTTGTTTAGACAAAAAGATCATGAAATAACTTATTCTCTGCCGTGCCAAGTTGTCTTGACTCGATATGTGTATCCATTTGTGGGAGCTATATCAAGTCAGCCGATCAAGATGGCCAAAGGTTGAAATTGGAAAAAGGAGATGGCGGCACCCACGACGTAATGGTGACAGGTGAGTGTATTTAAAAAATAAAAGGTTAGTACATATGAGTCAAACCTTTTCTTTCTCCAAGAGATACACTGTCATCCAAGCGGATAATACGTACTCTGCCATACCCTGTGGTTCCTCCCACTGGGCTCTACATGACTATTGTGATGCAAAAACACCTATATTCTTTGGAGTTGTGCTGATTATTACTGATTAATATTGCATTTATACAGAAAATGAGTTCCTTGGCACACTAATTAAAATGGCTGCTGAAACATAAAACTTCTTCCAAATAAAAAAGGAAAATTAAACTGCAATGTGAATAGTGGGAGGGCTGTCATGAGCAGGTGGAGCAGGAAGGGACAGGTGAGTTGAAAGTGGGTGGAGAGAGGTGGTATTGGGGTTTAAATAAGTGGAGGGAGAGGAAGTGAGGTGTTGTAAAGATTGGTGTCGGAAGTTGGTTGGGCCCATCCGGGTTGGGGTTCGGGTATGGTGAGTGGCTTTGGTGGTAGCAGTTAAGGTCCTCAAGAGTAGTTTTGGTGATATTGTTTTTCAGAGGTAGGGACCCTTCTTGGTGTGGTGTTTTTTTAGATGGTGGAGTAAAAAAGAGGAATATTTAAAAGTTCATTGTTGTCAGAGACTGTGATCTGGGGTTTCAAGTATTGCTTCGCCCTCAAGCTTGTGATGTGCGGCTGAGGGCAATGAGTTATGGTGGTGTAGACCCTAAGGATGGAATTGGCCAAATGGAGCCTTTGAGGTAAACTGTAAGAAGACTGTTTAAAGTTGAGTTGGCCGAAGGATGCCTTCGAGGACTTCAACTGTAAGGGGCTGTTTAAGGAAGAGTTGGCCAAAGGAAGCTTTGAGGACTTAAATATAAGGGGACGTTTTAAGGTAGAGTTGGCCAAAGGAATCCTTTGATAAATTAACTGTAAGGGAACTTTGTAAGGTAGAGTTGGCCAAAGGGAGTCTTCAAAGATTTCAACTATAAGAGGACACTTTCAAGTAGAGCTGGCCAAAGGAAGCCTCTGAGGACTTAAGAGACTGTAAGGCTGCTGTTTAAGGTAGAGGGTTATTTTTAGTGGGACAATGTTGTCATCCTTGTAAACATGTTAAAAGGATATTGGTAAGATTATGATTACCTTGTTATATTTTTGGATGTTTTTGTAGTAACGAAAGTTCAGTTGCTAATAAATAAAGTGGCTATTATTGTCACGCACTGAGAGATAGGACCACTAGGGGGTATATTGGCTTGCATAGGATTGGTGTGAGCTCTGAAAAGGGCCAAGGCGCAGAGTCTAAGCAGTAACCAGGTTTTCTCTAGAGCCCCTGATGGTGTGGATCTTGCGCTGCTGGTTACTGCCAGGTTGCAGTCCTTGGGCATCAAGCAAGAGAGGTCAGGTCACAGGCCAGGGGTCAATAGCCAGGGATCCAGGAGACAGACACCAGTGACACAGGGGCCACTGCAGGCACAGAGAACACAGGAGACACTGGAAGCAACAGGAGGCACAGGAGACACAGGAAAATCCACAGACTGATAGGTACACTGGAACAGCACAGGGAAGTTGGCTGGGAACCAACAGACTCGACAACACAGGGTCTGGACACAGGAAACACTGGATTAAGCAGCAGGTGTACAGGAACTAGATCACAGAACTAGGGAGCTTGGCACTAGTGAAGACTTGATGCACGAACACAGAGTGCAGTCTGTGAGCTAGCTAAATAGCCAGGACTGGTCAAGAGGCTACTTTCTGATTGGCCATCGGATTGGACGGAATTATTAAAGCTTGGAAACAGAGGCACGCCCAGCGTCAGAACTGCCCGCATGCACAGGAGAGATATGCCTGCGCTTTATTGAGGAAGAGGTAAGTGTGACAATTATAGTCATTTCCACCTAAAAAGTCACAAATGTAACTGATCAGAATTTGAAATGTTTTGTTAAATATTGCAGTTCACATAATCATATTGCATTTTTGTATTTAGCTCTTTATCTGGGGTATAGCTTTAAGAGACAGCATAGCCTAAAAAATATCGGAGGCTCTTGGAAAACCATCAACATTTTGCAACCTGTAAGTAATAACTTGTCATACTCCTACAAACCCGAAATACATTATCACCAATAAATTACAATGTAACAAGCTCGCGGCCCCATTCTTGTTCCAGAATGGCGCTCCTCACTGCCCGCTAGCTTCCATATTGTTCTGCAACACAATGTACGTCACTGTTTTCCCTTTTGCTTAAAACCCGAGACGAAGTGAATATTTCATCTAAAGAATATTGACGTTCCCGTCTGTGTTTCAAGAAATGTTCTCCGGCTCAACGGAGAGCATACGTTTTCCTTTGCCTCAGCAGATGGGATGAGTTGAAAGCAAAATCTAAATTAAGACAGTTTATTTTATGAGGAAAATTTCAGAATGCGTAAAAATATATTTTGGTTCGCACGGCGGCGGCTACGGCGCAATCCAAATTTCTGTTTCACTCTGTAACAATGATTTTATCTGAGGTTCAGCATCCAACGCCTTGCTGAAATGCCTCATTAGTTTTGTTATTAAATTTTAATGTGTAACCTTTTGAGACTGTAGCACCAGCTCACATCAAAGCCTCATAGCTGGGCTACTTCATCCCGGCCTCGGCTGCCCAAACCAAGCCGCCAGTAACTATCTCATCAACTAAATGATATCCAGAAACATCACATCGCTGAAGGAGGGAACATACGTTGCATTGGCACTCTTGGTTCTCGGTCCTGTTTAGTGACACTAAAGTGAACCAATCATAATAATTAAAGATAATCTATGCAGATAGAATAATACAATTTAATGCAATTCTGTATTCATGAATACATCATTAAATTTATTTTTTTTCAACACAGGCAGTGTAAGTACCGAAATTTGACTTAGTACCTGCCTTTTAAAGTTCCTTTAGAGCAAAGCACAGGCTAGGGGAAGAGGGAAACCACACAATAGGGGGATAAGTTGTGTTAAAAAGCAAGGAGGATGTGCATTGAACGAGGCTTTGGAGTGACAGAGAGATTCAATAATCATTCATTAGTCTTCTGTTTCTCTTTTTACTGCCCAGCCACAAGCTAGGGGAGAGGCAAGTTTCTAAAATCTTATGCAAAGCCACAACATTTATTTTTATCCAGAGTTGTATTCATTTTCCCCAAGATCTTGTATTGATGGTGGAAGAGTTGGAACCCTGTGTAAATTCTTCTTCAGAACATCCCAAAGATTCTCAATGAAGTTAAGGTCTGGACACTGTAGTGCCTCATTATTCAGTATATTCACAGAGTCAGCTGAACCCATTACTACACACATACATTTTCTGAACCTGACCAACTAAAGCAACCCCAGATCATAACACTGGCCCCACAGGTACACCAGATCATAAGACTTCCCCTACAAGCTTTGCAGATCATAAGACTGCCCCCACAGACACCTCAGACCATAACACAGTCCTCACAGGCACCCCAGATTATAACACCGGCCCTAAAAACCCCAGATCATAACACTGCCCCCACAGAGACCCTAAATTATACCAATTCCCTCACAAGCACCCCAGATCATAATACTACCCCCACAGGTGCTACAGATTATACCACTGCCCCACAGGCACCCCAGATCATAATACTACCCCCATAGTGTGATGACAGATCAGTTTTTTTTTGTAGTCAGATGACTACTAGGATCAAGAGGGTAAATGAAGGAAAAATCCTACATTTTGAGGAGAACTTTTCCAACAAGCACATATGTTCTGGCAATAGCTATTTACACAGTAGATCGATTTAAATATTGTCTCAACAAGAAGATACTGGAAATCCCCCAAAAACAACATTAGTAGCACAACATCAACATGTAAAGAAAGGCCTGGAGTTGAGAGCAGAGACTGCATGGCAGGGTGTGATGGGCACCCTGGCAGTGGAAAAGTTAAAGAAAGTGCTGGAAGGAGAGGTGGGGAAAGAGCGGGTTGGTAGGTAGGAGTAAAAAAGGGGGAGACAAGGAGGGCTTAAAAAGAAAAATATGAGGGGTGGGGCAAGGCAGATGCCTGCCTGCTCCCTTTTTTTCTTGGTTATCGGTATTGAGATTGGGCTCGGATTTGGGAATAGAGGGCAGCTGGTTTCTGGAAGGCAGTGTTTTAGAAGGTACTGGAGAATGTGGGGAGCCCATCTGTAATATGGATGTCCTCGAAGGTGGTAAAGAGGCTTTATGGGAGGGGTCTGCAAACATATGGCAGATATTGACACCTGAGCAGGGTTTGTCGGCTGGCAGCCAAAAAATCAATCCTTGGCAGACCTAGTTTTCCTAACATTTTGGTGATTCGAGGCCTTCAAGAGAACGGCAGCTAAAAGAGATCTGGTTGTTAAGTTGTTGTTATTATTAAGTTGTTGTTAAGCTACTTGTTTAATTTAGGTTATTTATGTTACGTGAAATAAGTAAGGTTTGTAGGGGAAATAATTAAAGTTTTGTTTAATAAAGATTGGCTGTCCCAGAAAGATTGGGCTGAAAAGATAAAGGGGAAGGGATTGGGGGGATAGAGGAAGAAAAGGGGATATCAGAGCCACCCAAGTCATTCAAATTCATAATCAACATTCTAGCCAAAGGATCTGGAATTCTGTAGAGCCAGTTCCATGACTGACGTAACCTGGCAGATATGCTGCGCTTACTTCCCGATGCAGCCTCCAGTGTCACTCCACCTTGAACATCCTCAGTGGACTACAAGTCAGCATCATATCTTCTATATAGCTGCCCAAGACCAGCTTGGCAAATTTACAAATATTATTAAACCTATAAATATATATATTCCCTTGTGTATTTAGCTGTTTCCCAGGAGTTCAGCTTTGGAGATATCATAATAGCTTGCAAAATATGTCATAATATAGCTGTATTGTTATATCCTTATACCTTTTTTATATACTTTTACTCTATGGCCTGTGGGTAGGCATACTGCACCGGTTAATGCTGAATCTATTATTTAGTTCATTCAGCGGTGTAAACTGCAGCACTACAGCTCATAAAATCGGCTGCAGTTTATGAATAGGCGTGCGGCACAATGGAAACATTGAAGATGATTCCTCACTTTACTGTTAACTCAGCATCAGCAATCGCACCTATACAAATGAACAATTCGCTTTTATGTTTGTGTAACATTTCTACAGCCTTTGTGCTTCCTCCTTTGTGTGGTTCCTTATTGCACGCAGAAATTTATTTTATGGAATGAAAGAAAACTGTTTTCAAAGATTACAGAAAATACAGATAATAATGCTGAGTGCTGGTTTCCAGGGGGGAAAAGACATTATAGTAACAAACAAAGAGACAAAACTATTTTTGTTGACAACCTGAATTGTTTCATAAAGTCATTTTCCTAAATTGCTGGTTCTTAAATGTTTTAATCGTAACTGTTCTTTAACGATGCAGACTTTTACTGGACAGGACTTATGCTGGCCATACTTTGGTCATTAGGTGAGCAATCTATTCTTTTTGGACAATCACTTTTGCCCGTCACTGCTTTAACCCCAATAGCCATGGGAGCGCCTCTAATTTTTGGTGGTCAGAGCTGGAAATAGCATTGATCAGGCAAAGAACAAAAATACCCGATCAATGTTCAATCAATAAATGAATCAAACATTTTTTAAGAATGGTCTATTTTCCTATAGATCTGTGTTTAATTCAATATATCAAATCTAACATCAAATTTATGAGAAATATCAACCAGGGTCATTCTTGCTACTGACCACCATGCTAATATACTGTAAGCTGTGGATATAGTGATTATAGTAGGGTTACCTGAAAGTTATTTCAGGGGTTCCCCCATGGTAAAAAGATTAAGTCTGCTTTAATACATCAATATCACACAATATTTCTGTGCATTTTGGCGTTCTGCAAAAATTGAGATGGATCTATTTTTTTTATATAAACATTAAATGTATGCATTACTACTTTAAAGGCCAATCCTGTAAACTTTCATAGATTTACTCAAATATGAACTAATCCACATATAAACCAAGGTACTTATTTTTACATGAATACAGAAAAATACCTGGACTTGAGTATAAACCTAGGACCGGAAATGCAGCCTTCACTGCTGACATTCAAACAGTAATCAACAGAATTGCCAATAAAATTACCATGAATAAATATATCCTTGGTGTATTATTTTTTTAAAAATGTATGTAAAAGGGGAAAAAAAA
Source organism: Pyxicephalus adspersus (assembly GCF_032062135.1). Lineage (NCBI taxonomy): Eukaryota > Metazoa > Chordata > Amphibia > Anura > Pyxicephalidae > Pyxicephalus > Pyxicephalus adspersus. The sequence goes on from NC_092865.1 coordinate 9,561,614, forward strand.
ATATTCACATGAACTTACATTGTACATCTTTTGTTCCCTTTTTACAGTTTAAATTATTCTGTACTTTTCAGTTTGTTATGATGGGTCACTTGCTCTTATCCTCCCTAGCGGTTCATTTCTTTCCGGTTTTATAAAGTGGTACATTGTTTTTCATGAAAATTTATTTTACAGTATATTATAATAGTATGAGTATAATAAAGTTTGAAACACAAAGTCATGTACAAAGAATACATTGAATAAATTTAAAAATATATATTTAAAAAAAAAAAAAGATATTTTTTACATTTTTTTAAATTAAATAAAAAATAAAAAATATACTCATACTGTTTTATTATACTGTAAAATAAATGTTCTTGAAAACAATGTACTGCTTTTACACATATAAATCCAATGTATTGCATTCAATATAGTTATTTTGTATTGAATGCAATACAAATGGATTTCCTGCCCTGTCCCACCGTCCCACCGTCCTACCGGAACTCCCCGGTCACTCATCGTGTGCAGAGTACGCCAGAGGAAGAAGGAAGAAGACAGAGTTTGTGGCGCGGGATGCCGGCGGATCAGGTAAGGCTGTATTTACTATCTTTCCCATAGGTTTACCTACCCCGAGCGTGACTCGGGGTTACCGCTTTCTGCAACTTTTTTCTACCCCGAGACACACTTGGGGTTACCCCTAGGAAGGTTAAACTACTGTATCTTTTGTGCATTAGTGTTAATCACTAATAGATGGTGCTGTGTCATCATGTAAAGTGTGTAACAAACTCGTGTCTCATGTCTCCAAAGCCAATGGTTTGTCACACACTTTACATGAAGACACCATGAGGCTGGTGAGTATAAACTGAGAACATTCTAAGGGAAAAAAAATCTTGGTTTATATTCAAGTATATATGGTAAGACATAGTATCAATATTAATGTAAAACATTAACATCAACTATGCTCTTGGAACAATGTTCTTAGTTTACCAGTGTCAGTGTATCAGTGTAATTATGTCTCTGTGAGTGCAAAACATGTTTAGTCCGGAACAGAGAGCATACATTCCTATGGTGTATTGAATCTGTCCTCAGTGTAATGTAGAACAAGGCAAATGATATTCTGCTCCTCCCTTCATAGTAAAATGTAGCTTACTTTACATATATTTTAAAGTAAAGTATTTAAATAAATACTAATACAGCTATGAATTTTTATACTTTTATGCCCAAATTAGGAAACATTACAGAACAAATATATTATATGTATGTGTATACTTCTTAGAATTATCAATGACCCTAATTGTAAACATTTCTCTGTCCTAAATGTATAAATTTAGAGGTCAATACCTTCAGAACGAATTTACAAAGTTTACCGGTTACATGCAGATTGTTTTGTTAGCAATCTGAGTAATATAAATTGATTGTTTTTCAACACAGCTCATCAAAAAACACCAATGAATAGTAATGTGTAATTACCACTCTAGCTTTCAGGCCTATTTGAGAAAGTTGGTAAACTACTGTGCAAAATTTAGTAAAGCACACAAAGCCAAAGGAAAAAGTAATGAGGAGTCATTGTCCAAAATGTTATCATTATCTTTGCAACTAGAAGTAATCACACATTTAATTAGTCTCCATGGACCAACCACTGATAACACAGAGCTGAGTTAACAAGGCTGAGTTTAAAATTAATTAGGTAGATACACTTTGTAGAAGGAAAGTAAGGGTGGCCAAGAGTGAAAAAAATGGGAGGCTGCTCAATCAGTTTATAACTAGTAAGGGAGGGGCCGGACAGAGAGGTAATTCGCTGAGTGTATAATACAATATGGCTCTGTGTTTAGCCCTGCTTGCCAGAAAGAGGACCTACTAAATCTGCTTCACCTAAGATGAATTTGCTAATTTATATTCAAGCAGCATGGTATAACCTATGGCCACAAGCCTGAGAACATCTGACCATCACTCATTCCTATTTGACCAACAGTATATTGACCAACCCTTTATATATCACATCCAAGTATTTAAAGTGAAGGATACTGTTAAAGCAGAACAAACGCCACTAAACTCACCTGTCTCAGATCACCACCATCCTCATACTTCTTCTCTTACTAGATACAATTTTTGGTCATCTTGATTGGCTGAGCTGGTCAGACCCATGGGAGTTCATTTAGTTCTAGCAAACTTAAGGGAAGTGCAGGGGAAGCCGGGAGTTCATTCACTCCTAGCAAGTGCAGGGGAAGCCAAAATTGTTGGGTATTCTGGCAACCAAAGCTGAGCTGCTCAGTTTCCTGGAGTGATCAAGAAGGTAGGACTGCTTATTGCAAAGGAACATTGCCTGCCCCTCTGCAATAATGCCTTGATCCAAAATGTTTAATAGTGGAACTTTAGTACTACAGCAAATACATTAAAGTAAGTTAATATTTTAAAAACAGTTTGGAGAAGAGCCTTTTCTGTTCCATCATGACAGTACCCCTGTGCACAAAGCCAGCTCTGTAAAGTCTCAGTTTGATGAGCTTTGTGTAGAGGAACTTGAGGCTCCTGCACAAAGCCATGACCTTAACCATGACCATGAACACCTATAGGATTAGAATGCCAAGTATGAGGCAGGTGTTCTCTATGACCCCCCTCATTTGGCTGAATGGGCATGCATTTCCACAGACACTCTCCAAAGTTTTGAAAAAGTTAAAGCTGTTATGGCCACAGAGATGACGTCAACTCTATAATAATGTCCATGGTTTTGGAAAAGTATGTCCAACAGTCAGTTATCTGCAAACCATTGGTTATATGGTGTACCCGTGTGCTATGGAGTACTAAATTTTGGAAGTATTACCACTGGGGAATACATAATAATTAATAAATATACATTTTTTTATAAAGACCACCAATTTGCACAGAAACTAAACCAATAAGTGTCTACACAGACCTCACAGTTAATAACAAAGATTTACTTAAAATATTGTGCTGATCTCAAATATTTATATATGATTTATATATATATATATATATATATATATATATATATATATATATATATACATATATATATATATCTTGGGCTCGTTCTTCCAATGTTCATGACTTGTTCTTCTAATGTTCATGGCACCTACTCTCGAATTGGTATAGCGACAGGAAACATCAAGAGAAGACTTAGTGGGAACATTGGGCATTGACCTCCTCATAGCACACACCTGGGCTTTTGGTTATGTACAACTTATGATATATGTCTTGTGCTGCCAGACCCCGTTGCCAGTCTTATTCTTATCTGTCCATGTTCCGGAGAGATATCAGTTGTACAGCTTGTTTTTTTCCAACAGAGAGCAAGCTGTCCATGAATAAGTGTCAATGACATGCTATAGCGTCAACCAATATCTAACGGGATCAACAACAGTATATAACTGGAAAGGGAAATGCTAGAGCGTAAAGTTTATTAAAAAGAAAAATAACACTTTCCTTTACTTCCGCAGAGCCCTCAATCACTCCACCATTGTCTTATTTTTGATCCCATGCCTATTTTGGAAAATTTTCTCCTCCTAGCGCAGACCACTAACCACCGGCGCAACCACCGGGCCATCTTATTCCTTAGAGTTCTGCCTACATCATCTGATATCGTACTGCAAGGTGCAAGTGCTGATCTCACTGTGCATGCGTTAGATGGGCACTTCTTTTACATTGTGGTAAAAACCCATCCGTGCATGCACAGAAGGAGCAGCCCAAAGCCACCTAGGATACGTGATGTAGGCTTCCCAGGAGGCTTTGGGATTCCCATTCAGTCTTTACCTAAACTTTACCCAATTTTTGTCTTGAATTCCTCTTTAAAATTAGCAGTGCACTTTTTGGTGCCAACAACCTTAAATAAAGAAGCAAAGCTCTGCCCCTATCACCACCTCTGGCCACCTTTACATAGAACAACATTGTAGAACAAAGCACAGTAAGTCGGAAACCAGAAAAAATCAGAGCCTATAAACAATATTGGTGCTTCATCCTTTGCCTGCTACCTGTTCTTTTGGGCACAGGTTCCAGGGTTCAGCTCCTAAAGCAAGGTGGGAGTTTTGGGAGTTACTATCTCCTTGTCAGTGGTGGTAGAGCAATTGGAATTTTGAGAGGTTTTGTTCTGCCCTGGACAGTCATTTACAGTGCAAGAAAAATGCTTTTAGGACCGCAAGACTTAATATTATATAAATCACTTAGCACAGGCTTCTTAGTTATGTTAGAGCAAACTTTGCTGGAGGTTATGCAGTTTCTTGCTGTGATACACCAAAACTTGAGAGATTTAGACAATGCAGCTGAAGACCTGTCATGTGTCTACTGTAAACGGAAAAAAAAGAAACACATATTTAATCTACTGGTTTTTAACTAGCTAAGGAGGTGCACAGTGGGAGATAAGTGACTGACTAAACAATACGTAAAAAAATCCCCAACATCGATGGGATAAAGGGACATCAACTTGGCAGGCGAGTGAGGGAGACAATTGGAGAAGATCCTGATGGAGCAGAGAAGTTCTCGTTGAGACATGCCCATACACATATTGCCTGAAGCAGTTTATAATAAGACCCATGGGGATGCTAAAAAAGTTCCCCAGCTCACTTTTTGTTTATAGTAAGGCAACTTAAGCTTTAAAAGTATTTTAAGGCTGGAAAGAATTCATCTTTTGCATTTTCTCCTAAAGGTTATCTAAACCCAAAACCAAAAATGTAATATTTTCAGCTTCACAGATATGGTGGTTGTATTATTTTTTCTCAAGCTTTCTTTCATATTTGATTTGGTATAGGGTGATGACACTTATTTCAATGAGGAGCCAGGTTTGGTAATTCCGGTCTCTCATAATTTGCCCCACAAGCAGGTTTTCCTCTGAAGAAGGGAATTAGTTGTTTACAAAAGACAAGTTGAAATTATTATAATAATGTTTCTTATTTCAGATCAGCTAAAATGAAATGACAATGAGACTGAACTTCTGGGAAAATCAACAAGTATTTTCTGCATCCCCTGAAAGTACTTTGAGCCTGGAAGATTTTTGGTCTAAGTGGCCCAACCAACTTGCCCTTCCATGGTAGGAATACATTTCTGTAGGGCCGAAGAAACATGCAATGTGTGCCATTGATAGCCATGGTAAAGATGGATGTCTATTAGACATCACTTACATTTTAAGCTCTCTACAAACCAAATTCTACCATCACTGACTGCTAAGTCTGGCATCAGAAGTTCTAAAGGGCCCAATGCAGCCCTCAGGCCATCGGTTGGGTCTTGGGGGTTTATGGTAACATGCCTTTTCACATCTACCAAAATATTCTTCCTTTGTTGATATTTGGTATTGTAACACCTCAGAGCTGTATTGAAATTCAGTGCTAGAACTGTCGTAAATCTGCACAGATATTAGGTAGCTGAGTATTGCCCAGCATGTGTCACTGATTAAGCCGTCAGTCCAACAAGTGGTGGCCCAGGGGGTCTCTGCCCCCTAGAGAACTTACCCCTTGATTATACTTTAGGGAAATCATGGCCGGTTGGAGGGGCTTGCTAGGTGCTATACATGAAAGCATGACTAGCCTTGGTACACTACTACTTTGAAGGTTCTTGCTACTGATGCAAACAGTAGGCGAACAAAGGGAAAGTAGCGTTTTTTGGCGGCAAATACTGGTAAATTTTACTAGAAACAGACAATAAGAAATTTTTTACAACAATAGAAACTCTTTCATTAGTGATGTCTTGTCCCATTAACATCATGGGAAACAAGATGCTCAAACTAGACAAAGGAAACCCTAAATGATTACAAAAACAGTCTTTTACCCAACGCGTTTCGCGTACTGTTCAGGACATAATAAAGGTGGTACACATAAAAAGTCAAATACATAATATATAGGACTGGTTAACAAATGAAAAAGCTTATGTTAAAACTGAGTTGCTTCTGATTAAAAATTTCATATATACACGTATAGTGAAAGACAATAGATCTCATAAACCTTATATGGTGTGCTAGATTGATTATTAAATATTGTAATTGGTTGTGTGAAAGTAAAATATATTAGTGAAATTGCACTGAACTGATAAGATAAATTTTACTGTGGATAATGTAACAGATGTAACATTCAGATGAATAAGAAAAAGTTAGAGAAATTATTAAAGGGACTTACTATACCCCGAACAGTAGCTTGGTGTGTAGGAGGAGGATGCAAAGATCAAAATTGCTTTGATAACCAGCTGTCAGTCTGGTGGAATAGGCATTACTAGACAAACAGCATTTGCATGCAGGCCACCCTGTGTAACACTGACATTTGATGCTGAGCCTCCATCATTAAAAAGAACAAAAAAACTGAAATCCAATGAATGGGAGGGGGTGAGCCAAGGATAGTCTGGCTGGGAAGAAAAGGCATCCATAATAGTGGGCATCCTATAGTCTGGAAATTGGACTGGCTCCATCAGACTTGCTGCAGCTTTTTATGCATATTCTAAGAAGCTCACAGTGTGCAGGGAAATCAAAGTAAGCAGTTTCAGTCCAGGAGAGGAGCCTGCACAACTATGGGATGACTGAAATGCAGAATAAACTCAAAAATTCAAATACCACATTGCAAATCCTTCAGAGATCCTTTACAAATCCTCAACAGCTGAAAATCACAAATGCCTCTGTACATTGACCTTTATAAATGATCCCATTAAACTGCCTAGGGGCCATCTACTGGATGCAATCCGAGGGCCACAGAACAATTATTTATCCATTGCACATTGCAGAACTTATCCTTCAGAAAGACATTGCAGTAAATGATCATTTCAGTGTAAATGTTCAGAAGAAATTCTTCATCTTGAAAGAACAGAAACTCAGATCGCACCACACTGTCATATGACTTTTTTGATTAAAATAATTCCATCTATGATTGATTATTTATTTATCATTCCATCTATGATCAGTAGATGTCTTTGTCTTCTCATCTAATCATTTGTCCTTATCCTGATATGCCTCCTACACAATCATCCCAGATGGTCTTTGTAAAGTGTGAAAAAGAAAACAATTACTTTACTTGGGATTTGTAGAAGTTACAAGCCAGCTTCTTTCTCGGTTACATAATTTAAGATCAGAAAGAATAGAAATATCCTTTCAAATTTTACAGCTTTCAAATCCTAATGAAGCATTGCTACCTCCTGTGGTGCTCAATAACTTCAGACTCTTGCAATAAACCGGCTCATTAACATGAAGGGGACACAGGAAACTCTCAGGTCTGTGTTCCAAAACACTTTCTATGCAGAATCTATTTCTGTGCCGCAGATGGACTGGAAAGGAGAGGTCTCAATGTTGGAATGGAGCCAGATAGGAATATGTATTGATGAAATGCATGCTAAAGATTTGAATATGTTGACTATTTAAAGTGCATGTCCAGGCATTGACTAAATTAGCCTTTCCTAACCTTTTTTTTTAACATGAGGAACCCTTGAAAGAACTTCAGGGAAGCCTTACTATAAATACTATATCACAGGTCACAGTATATTAGTGTGGTGGTCAGTGGGAAGAATTCCTCGTACATTGCGGACCATTGGGAAGAATGTCACCCTTACAGATAGCCAAAAAGATCATTGGTGTCACCTAAAATGACCTGGGAGGCACACCTTGCTCATTGCTCAAGGAACCCCTTGCAACCCCTTGAGAAACACTGACCCCAAGGTACCTTCAAACACTTCCTACCCAGTGCACATCCCAATGCTTAATTATGGATCTAACAGACCAAGACTGCTATGTCACCAAGTATGTCACATTCCATTCTTTAATAGAAGATACCTACATGAATATATAAAATATTTTATTTCTCCCAAAAGAATTATTTTGCCCTGGATAGATGCATATTTGCACATGTCTGTCAGGATCTCCGTGCAATATAGCAATTAGAAGAGAATGCACTTGCCCTTCTATTTCTGTTCCCTTGTGGATAACGCAAGTAGTTGGATATAAAAATGTAAATACATTTTCAGAATTTTTATTGCAAGTTATTAAAGAGCTCCATTGCAAGGTGTTGGGTCTGTATGCTGTGTTTTCACTGGGAGTTGTATTGTGCAGTACACAGGAATCAGAAATCATTGGGTCTTATTTAAAAAGAAATGACGTCGGATAACAGATCGTTGCTTTTTTGTTTCCTATTCTTGCAAATTTCATTGCCATATAATGCCATATTTGTATAAGAGCAATCAATTGCTGCACAGTGATCACAAGTTGCCTGCACTTTTACCAGCGCAAACACCACTTTAAAGTGGAGGTAAGCACCTTATAGACTTTCATTGCCTGGCTTCAAAAGTGCTGATAAGAGTGTTTGAAATGCCACTGATTTCTGCCTATGATGTTCTTCTTTTTCAAAGTGGCAAATGGTATCAGGCTGATCACCACTTTATGAAAGGGTGGAATTCATGATAAAAGTGGCAATCAAGCTGAAAATCAATGATCTCTTCAGCTTTTTGTCCACTTTATACATAGGACAAACTGTGTATAAATGGCGCCATTTTTATTTTGAACAACATTTGGCCCCTTTATGAATTGGCCCCATTGCTTTCAGAATGGCGATTTTCAGATTAGAGAAAAAATCTTTACTTTTCATATAAATATCAAGTAAAGTCAATGAGTCTTTCAGCCAGCTTGTGATTTATTTTATTTTGTTTTTCTATATTTTTTTTTAAATTTGGCCAATCTAACCTACTGAACCTTCCATTTTGTGCAATTAAATTCTCTTTCATTATACCGCTGTTGAAAGAGCGGCTGGATAAAACTCAGCCCTAACTTTATGACCTTGTTATATGATAGATAATGAGCGATGGAAAACATGATGCCCATTAGTATTTCAGGCTGGCTGAGAGGTTAAGAGCGCTAACTGTGCAATAATTCTGCCTGGTGATTTGATGGCATATTAAAGTGTTTTTGTGACCTTGGAAAAGTTAACGTATTTCAAGTTTTTTTTTTCTTCAAGTTTTTACTTTAACTATACATATGATTTGTTGGCTACATTTTTGAACAATTTCAAGGCCATTTTGCAGGACTGAAGCAAACACTCGCTTTCCTGACCACTTGTTACGCCCCCCAATGCAGCTTCATATACTCACATTTCATTTCTGCACTGATCCAGGTATGAAAGAACATGTGACTTGCCCCATGTGACAGCACTGGTCTTTGGTAATTGGCCTATGTTGAGGTAAGGAGAAAACCTCCAACTCTTTATAGACTCTAGAACAGAGGTCACCAACCGGGGGTCTGCAGACCACTAGTGGTCCGTGAGAAAATTTTGGTGGTCTGTGGTTCTGGCCAGTGCACCCTCCAGCAGGGTAAGGAGAAGGAACCCGCTTGGGGGGTGCACCGGCCAGAGCCACGGACAATGTCTCTCGGATGGATGTAGCCGCAGGGTGGTGGGCAGGTTGTATCTCTGGACACAACCCGCTCACTCTCCAATTTAAGGCTCAGACCTGTGATGAGGGAGTGGGTGGGTTCTGGCATTATGATGTCACTCTGGGGAAAGTTTCTACCCCTTTGAATGACACACGGCTCCCCATGCATTCCCGGCCTGGAGCTCATAAATTTAGTGGTCCATAGGTCCGAAATGGTTGGGGACCTAGGCTACATTGACACTAGTGCACCCGGTTAGCACGTGTTGTGTTTTGTGTTACAATGAGTTGCATACCCGGCACATCCCGGCTTCTCCTTCAGTTGCCAAGACTGAATGAACTCCTATGCGCTTCCATGGCAGTTTTATCATCATAGTACGGCCAATAAAGATGACTGAAGATTGGAACATAGGAAAAAAAGAAGGAAGAAGGTGGGGCCCTGCAACTGAACGGGGACAGGTGAGTAATAAAAGGTTTAGTTCCACAATTACTCTCCTATTCATGTTCCATTACAGGCCTCTGCCATCTTCCTTCTTCTTTGCTTCCTAAAGAGAACCTAGAGGTCATTTTCTGAGTGTATAATACATGCTTCCATGTTTAGCACTGCTAGCCATCAAAAAGGACCAACAAATCTTGTAAATGTAATAATAACAAAGTTCTCACATGGACACATTTGCAAATTTATATTCAAGTGGCATAGTACATCCCAAAGGTTTGATAACACCTGACCCTCACACGTATCTATATGACCAACAGTATATTGACCAACCCTCCAAATATCAATTCCAGGTGTTTCCAGTGAATGCTACTGTTAAAGCAGAACTAGACTCTGCTATATTCACCCGTCTCTGTTCCATCGCAGGGAACCATATTCTTCTTCCTTCTTCTCTTCCTAGACCTTAAGCAATCTTGGTTGTCTGTGTCGGGATGACCCAGGAATTTATTCCAAGCAATGTAAGCTGGGATTGCTGAGTTTCCCTGGCATTCAATGGGCGGCTCAGTAAATTTGTCGGGCAGTGATCAGGCAGGTAAGAGCATTTATTGCTAAAGGAACATTACCTGTAACAACCACCTGCCTGAATTGCCTATGTTGAAAGTGTGACAACTAGAGAGAATGAAACACTATCAGGTTTTTATTTTGTGATCCCATTTCGGAGATTTCCTGCTCACTTCCCATTCCCATTAGGCTCGTCCAAGAAATCGGCTGCACAGTTATCACTAAGACAGCTACATCTAACAATGCTGCCTTTGCCTTCCTTTCCTTGCGACATCCGTTTCCCTATTTCTTGTATGGGTGTGGGAAGGAACAGGAAACATATAACAATTCCCCAATAGGATCCCAACCACAAACTCCAATTTCCAAACATTTCAGCTTCGTATAGAATCTAAGGTTAGCAGATGAGTTAATTCCAGCTAATGGAGCCCATTGAAATTTGCACCACATCAGTCCGGAATATAAATGATGGGAAAGGAGATTGTTGTCGTCCAGCTGAGCTTTTGAGCTGAAAGGTAACAGTTAGTACTTTTTTCCTGTTTTCAATACCCCACTGAGGTTTGCTCACCTGATTTAAAATTCACAAGTCAGAATTCAATTAAGTTGCAAATCCTTTTCTCCCCGCATGCAAAATTAAAGAGCTAATTTCTTATGTTATTTATCTGATAAACGATGATCAAAGTTAATACCATGGAATTAATAAAAAAGCTTTGCAGCTTATCATTAGGATTTGTAAGTAACTTAGCCTCCGCAGAATCCCCGGTACCTCTCCAGCCGGGCACAGCGCTCCTCGCATGGAAGTGAGAAAATTACCTTTTCTTAAGTACTGACGCACACTGGCCCGGGGCAAAGGAAAATAGATGATTAATGCATCACACCTCGCTGGGACCGATTCATGCTTGTATATTAACACAATGCTTACCCATCAGGTTTCTCAGACCGTTTACCAAATTATCAAGTGGTAAACCTAATACCAATCTCGCAATGATTTATTCCATCGAGATGAGACTGCGGTAGGCTTAAGGCTAAACTCCGGGCACAAAAACTTTCATTTTAAGGATAGAAATCCACTGTGTGTGTGTACCAAACCTCTATGCAAAGCAGGAGATTGCCTTGGAAAAGCAGCAGTGACATCGATGTTGGGTTGTATATGAATTGTGCAGACATCCGAACACTCCTCGCCTAGAATAAGCAGATGCTGGAGCTGTGACTGAGAACTTATGCTCTGAGCTTCCCAAAGAACTTAAGCAGATTTGTGTCCTACAGCAAAAGAGAAAAGGCTTTAAAAGAATGTTGTTACCAGCCATGGATCCCTTATGAGATAAGAGTAAACAAGGCCATGATCTCTAAATGGGTCATTCCTAAAATAAGATCGGTGCTAGGAGACCCCTTAGCACATACACGCTTTGTCCTCTTTGTTTTGAGAACCACAGAACAATATTATATTTGGTTCTCTCATGAATCAGCTTACTGGTAGGATTTATAACAAATAATTAACATTTGAAAGGAAGAGAACTACTCTACTAATGATACAGTTGTATGTCTGCTTAAATACTTCAGAAAGTCTTGAATAGAGTTTATTTGTTGTTTTTTTTATTAGTACATTTGTATGTGGGGAAAATTAGGCACAGAACAACTCAATGTGCCTCTATTCAATTTTTGAGTTTCAGCATAATCTGTTAAAATGTATCATTGAAAACATTATATTTATACAATACACCTGTTTCAAATATTGGGCATTTTGTACAATACTGTGCATTTGTCCATTCTAAATAAATTGCTAATGTAGTTTAAAAAAAATATCTATTTATTAAGCCCCCTGCTTTTTCCCTCGTTAGTTCGGTAAGAACACGACCTCATGGCGAATTACAAGGCCCGATTTGCCACCAGATCGAATAAAACATCTTGCTTGCTCACCCCTAATTCAAATACTGGGTTTCCTCTAGAAACAGCTTCAGACACCACCTTACAAAACTAATACAAAACCATCTACCCCGTGTATTCCCCTTCTCATCTATGACATCCTCAACCTGCAGATTTTTAGACCACTCCCAAGCACCCATCTTTATTTCTCTTTGGAATGTGATGTAACTTGTCTTCTTTACTTTAAAAGCCAGCAGCTGAAAAGGTTACAGAGAGGACCCGTCAAGTAGAAAAATTAAGGTTAAAGAATGACTAGCAGACAGTTTGAGTCTTCCTCTTTATAAATCCTTATTAGGATCTTCCTTGGAATGGCGAACCTGTCATAAACAATAACTTCAAATGAGGGAGACGCTGCGTGGATTTAGTGGGGCGTGTCACCTGGAAGAGGTGCAGGTTAGCAATCTGTAGTAACTCAATGGGAAGATACATAAAATGCCGATGAGGAATGACATTTGTTGCAAAGGTTTTTACCTGCTGGTAACAGTACCTGATGCAAAATACACCAATGCAGAGTAAGACTTCTCCTTAAAATATAGAGTACAGTGGGTCTGATTTATTAAAGCTCTCCAAGACTTCAGAAAATACCCAGGTTCATGGAAGAACCTGGGTGATCCAACATGCCTGAAATGGATCTGGTCCAGAATTGAAAACATTTACCTACTAATAGCAAACAAATTTTATCATCAATCCATTTTAACCCATTCCAGGTTTGCTGGATCACCCAGGTTCTCCCATGATAGTCTATCTTCTTCAGGCTTTGAGGGTTTTAATAAATCAGGCCAATCAGGCCAACCAATTATGGTTTGGCTTAGGAGTTCGTTTTATGCAAGTAGCAAGTTAAAGGGTATTTTCGCCTTAGATTAAAATTTGGGGATAAACCCCTCCTAGGTAACATTCACATGTAATGCCGAACCTCTATGGTTAAAAGAACTGAAATCCGATGAATGAAAGAGGCAGGTAAGGAACAGTCAGGCTGGGGAAGAATGGCTTAAATCAGGCATGGACAAACTACAGCCCGCGGGCCGTATACGGCCAATTAAGGTTGTTTTTCCAGCCCTTTGGGTGGTCTGCGGCTCTGGCTGGTGCCGCCCCGAGCAGGGTCAGGAGAAGGACCCTGCTGGGGGGGGGGGGCACCTGCCAATGCCGCGGAACACGTCCCCCGTTTGTATACCGGCTCATGGAAGTGGGTGGGCTGTGTCCATGCACACAACCCGCCCACTCTCCCATCACAGGCTCAGATCTGCGATGGGAGAGTTGGCAGGGTTATGCCATCATGACGTCACGTTCAGTGGAGTCATGATGGCATAACCCCGCCCATTCTCCCATCAGCCCGGCCCCTCTGTCAAATTTTATATCAGATTGTGGCCACTGACTGAAAAAGTTTGCCCACCCCTGGCTTGGATGATGCTGGACGTCCTCCGGACAAGGAAGGGGCTGAGCTGTATCTGACTTCCTGCAGTTTCTAATGCACATTGTGAGAAGCTCCCAGTGTGCAGTGGGTAAGAATCCTCAGTGCAGGAGAGGAGGCGGTACAACTGCACAAGACTTAAGGAAATGCCAGAGTTCAGCTTTAAGTCTTTCACACTCTATTTAAACCTAAATAACCAGGTTTGGTGTTTTACTTTACAATCCCCACAACTCTACAACGTGAAGAACAATTGTCTGAGCTGATACCAGTCCATACATCTCCTATTACTTTTGTCACACACAATTTATCTCTCTGTACAACGTTACACGACGCAGTTACTGGATATCTCACTAAAGCAAATGATATACTCGTGGCGTGTGAGCTCTTCAAAAGAAGGAGAACGAGTGTTTAGTGGACCAAATAATTAAAAGCTGAAACAAAAGATTGTTCGTCAATGTGGCCACTCCACTGTGTGACGAGGAAGAGCATAAAATATACATAAAATAATAGATTAAATACATTTTTAGTTTAGCAGTTTGGAAATGACTTATGTCTGGAGCCGAATGGGTGCCGTTTCTTGCAATCAGATTCTAATTTGTTTATTAAGTGTATTTTGTGCCATTTTGTTAAATTGACTCAATTGCTAAACTTTACTTTTTTATTTACAGGTTTATCAGGAGAGAAGAGTGGAAATATGTGCTCAGATCGAGAAATATCATTGGATGAAGTCTGTGCTGTACTGTTGGGGGTCAGGTGATCCTGTACTTTTATCCCAGTTGGGGGTCAGGTGATCCTGTAGGTTTAACCCTGTTGGGGGTCAGGTGGATCCTGTACTTTTATCCCTTTTAGGGGTCAGATGATCCTGTACGTTTATCCCTGTTGGGGGTCAGATGATCCTCTACTTTTATCCCTGTTGGGGGTCAGGAGATCCTGTACTTTTATCCCTGTTGGGGGTCAGATGATCCTGTACTTTTATCCCTTTTAGGGGTCAGGTGATCCTGTACTTTTATCCCTG